>NC_056509.1:8191347-8197249 GCF_014905685.2 Nematolebias whitei
TTTAGGGGTGCTTAAGCACCCCCAAAAAGAGGTTAAAATCGCCACTGGTTCAAATTATATTTAAAATAAACTGAATTTAATAGGAAAAAAATGGTGTCGTTTTACTTGTAGTTCCAGGATTTCCTCAGTAGAGGCGCACTACAGACACTGGTGTGTATTACAGGCAAATTCACAGTGGAGAAAAAGCAATTTCTTCTTCTACGCTTTTATTTTTACTTTGCCCTATGAACTTATCTGTAAAAACATGTTTATCAAATAAAAGAAAAGTGTACAGTGAGTACCGAGTGTTTAATATGGAGTGGACAACAACATACTGTTTCACTGAGGTTTAATCAAAGGCAGTTTTTATGCCAAGAAACTGTTGCAGTTTTCAAGAGTACACTTTGCTAACTGCTAACTATGATAGCAAACCTTTCTCCGATGGCGATTTTTAAAAGAAACATGGTAAAAACAGAGCAGATCTGTTGTGTCCGGAGGGCAAAGACAAGTTAGAAAAAATCAGTTTATCACGCAGAACTGTGACTCGCCTTGTGGAACTGACTGATGAAGATTTAGCCAGCAAAATAAGCTAAAAGGCAGAGAGAGTCTTTAAGTTATGGTTTACTGGATGAAAGTAATAAAGGACACTGCTCATCTCCTATTTTTTTATCTGCGGAATTAACAACAGTTTTGAATAATGGAGGTGTTTTTGACCCTGGAGTCTCTGAAAGAAAAAACACGGAGAGAAGATTTTTATAACCGTCTGCTGTCACTGAGAGAATGAAGCTACTGTGGAGTAAACTTCAGTGTCACAACGGACAGATCACCAGATTTAAGTGTCGGGCTGCTGAAAAGAATTCAGGATAACGTGAAAGGAAAACCTCGACCAGGATGTTGTTTTTCATCCATCAGGAATCGCTGGAAGTCATGCTTTGTGTGTGCGTGTGTGAAACTGTTAATTGGGTGTGAATTATCAACAAAAAAAAATGTGAAAGACAAAAACATGTGTGAATTATTGTCCAGGTACTCTGCTGTGATGCTACACAGAGGAGCTGCAGGAGGATGACGTCTGCTTCCATTCCCAACCTGCCACAGCTGACCTGTCATCAACTTTAGATCCTGTAGTTGTAAAAAGTTTTGTGAGGAGTTTGTGGAGGTGAGCTGCCACTTTATTTTGACTTTTCTCCTGTATTCCATTAGCATAGTGAGGTAAGAGACTTGTGGTTTGGTTCATTTTATTTTTCTTCAGGTAAGAGAAAATATAGTGGTTTGTTTTGTTTGTTGTTTGAGCCTAACGTTTGTAAGACTCCACAAAGTCAATAATTTCACTATTGTAAATAAAATCACTGTTCTATCATATAATCCTGACTAATGCCCCTTTTCCATTAGTACCTGTAGTACCGGAACAGCACAGCTCTACTCTACTCGGTACGGTACAGGTTGTGTTTCCATTATGCTTTCAGTACCGGTTCCAGTGGGTGGGGTTCAAATTGACATCACCACCTCTCACCAGATGGTGGCGCTGAGACTGAAAAGTTTCTGAAGGATCCAGTGACTCCGCCCCCGACCAATCAGTGAACGACAGTGTTCTGACGTCACGTTTTAGTTCCTCTTCGTTCGGGTTAGAACCACAGAGCCAAGGGTACTGAAAATAGTAACAGGTGCTAAGTACCGGTACTAATGGAAAAGCGTCAGAACCGGGCCAAGTAGGGTCCAGTTGGCCTGTACCGGTACTAATGGAAAAGGGGCATTAGTGGCTGCTTGAGTGGTGCAGAAGGTGGAAACGCCCAAAATTAATAGAGTCCCGGTAGCTGTTATTGCACTGGGGTGTAACATCACACAAACACTCCATCCATCTGTTCCTGGCCCGGCCCTTCGCTCCAATTTTAGAACTCAGTGTGGCCCGCAAGTCCGAAAGTTTGCCCACCCCTGCTTTAGACTAAAGACTAGTTAGAATTAGGCCTGTCGCAATAAACAATAAATCAATTAATCGCATGATAATTGAAAATTATCAACGTCATTTTCATTTATCGGCTTTATCGTTTCTTCGTGTCTCTCTCTTTCAACTGAAGACACTGGATGACAAAAGGCTCAACTCTGGTGCTCTTCACTGACCCCTCCCTTTCTCTTTTCTCTTTAAAATCTGTTTTAACAATCCAAAATCACGTTTTTGGATTGTTAAAAGCAGCTAAGCTGTGAAGCTAAGCTACAAGCTAACAGGCCAACCTCTGGAATAAACCTCAAAGCTCAAAAATTCACAGTTGGAACCTGTGCCTTTGTCTAAAAAGTTGTTTTTCTCTGCAAAAAAGAAGCTGAGAACTTGTTTAGTGATTTTTTTTTTCAGCTTTGTGTGACAAATGCTATGCTGAAGAGCTCAAACCACACCGATCATCCGCCATTTTGAGAATCGAAAAACAGGAAGGAGAGACAGCCCATGTCACATCAAGGGGCTTCCTTCCCATTTTTCTTAAGAGACATACTGCTCGCTCTCTCACTATCCATCCTTCGGTTCAAACAGTCTTGTACTGCTATTTGGTGGTCAAAAAAGGTACTACACACAAAAAATAACCAACATTTTTTCTTAAATTTGACAATAATTACTAATTATTGTCAAATGTCAATATTGTTGTTTATCGCAATAACTGCTGAGACAATTAATCGCCCAGCAAAATTTGTTATTGTGACAGGCCTAGTTAGATTAGTTTAATAAGTTGAGTTAGTAATGCATAGTCTCACTCTAATTGACATTCTAATGTTGGAGAACATTTTGACTCTTCTGACATTAGACACACAACAGTAAAGGTTACATTTGGTTTTTAACTTGTATTAGATTATTCAGACTATAGTCAGGCTTTAAAAGGTGGTGGGCTGGGGGTGCAGATTCAGACATGTCTGACATAGCAATAGTGTGGCCACATGTTTTGCCATTAGCATACAGCAGAACCAGACTGCTGGTGGACCACTGAGGTTCTCAAAGGTGGACATTTATCACAGAACACGTCTCGGTGCCACAGTTCACATGAAAACATCACAGCAGTGGATGAAACTGAGCAGATAAAAGTTACTTTTTTATGTTGGAACTTGTGTAAGAGTCCATGGTATGTTTGCAAGAGGTAAACTAGTTTGTATTGAAAGTAAATGCTCTGGACTTAAAGAAAACCTTTGATCTGTTGCTGAACATGAAGACAGTCTTCATCTTTACCGACGTTTCTCAGAGGACAAACTGACGAACACTGAAAGGCTTAAAAAGGTGGCTTTTCAAGAAAACATTCAAAGTTTATATCAAGTTATAAAATATGGGGTTCTGGACAATAGAATCAAGCTGTGCTGTATTTCAAAGTAAACAATAATCTACATTGGTGTGAGAGTAATTGATCAGTCAGCTGGCTTGAACTTATTCATTCATTCATTTAACTTTTTTTATACAGGTTACTCAACATCAGCCTGCTTGAGGTTTAAGGCAAACAGTATGGCTGATCTTAATACAACCATTTTAAAATGTCTTCTCACGTCACAACTACAGCCCTGAATATGCAGGCTTCACCATGCTGATGATGATTACAGGTTGTTGTTTTGTTTTTTTTGTTTTTGGCTGCTCCCTTCTTCAGGGGTCACCACAGTGAACTAACTCACATGAAGACTTGGTGATTGTTTTTACTCCGGATGTCCTTTCTGACACAATCACAGAACACCGAGCTACCACAGCTCTCTGTGTGGAGCAGAGAGCTGCCATCTAGGATGCCCGGGGGAGCAGATGGTGGGGGCTAAGGGCCTTGCTCAAGGGACCAGAGTGGGGCAAATAAGGGTGGAGGCAGGTGTGTGGGTGTTTCACCTTTCCCACCCACATTTTGATGTCATCGGTACAGGGAGTTGAACCGACGACTTTCCAATCACAGGCCCACGTAACCTCTGCGCTACCACTCCCCACTGATGATGATTACAGTAAAACTCAAAAATAGAATTAATTATCTATGTGGGGTGGCTCCATGTTGGGTATGAAGTGAGAGAAAAGGCACCTACAAAGAATGGTTGTGTGGTAGAGTTGCATACGGGCCTAAAAAATCCAGCCCGGCCTGAGTCCGTAGCCATTTTTTCCAAACCCGACCCAACCCGATCATTTAACTGCAATTACAGAACCGAACCCGAAAAACAAAACAAAAAAAACATTTTTTTAATAGAGCTTTTACTGCTTTTGTAAGCAAATCAGTTTGACATGCTATTTTAATAACGTATTTCAAAGAAAGGAAGACATAAGATTTCTTGTTTCACCAAATGGATATTAATATACAAAACAAATAACCTAAAACATCAACTCTAAAGACAGACTGTTATACAAATTAACAAAAATATTTTTAGATTTGGAAAAATATAGTACAAGCCTATTTTAATTGAACAAGTTGCTCACTTCGGCTTTTGTAGATGCTGCTACTTCCTTCACTGCAGCTGACAGCAGGTGTGGAGACGCGCGCGGCCAGTGATCAGCTGATACATCTGAAGCTTAAATGGACATTTTTTTTTACCTCTTTCAACCGGCCGGTCGGACCTGCCTCCTCCTCAACAAGTAGATTAACACAAAGTTATATTGTGCATTCTTATTTAGTTTTCTTTGGGTATGTTTACATGGACATAAGTAACCGGATCAAATGGCCGGTCGGAATAAAAGTGTGTCATGTAAACACTCCGTTCAGGTTATTTTTGTGTATTCGGCGAGATCCGATATAATTTGTGATCAGAACGAAACGGGTGGTTTACGCCGATCCGTAACCTGATCTGTGCGCATGTAAACGCTTGATCTGTTCGCTTTTATTTGATCGTGAAAAACTGACCTGACTGCGCATGTGCGACTTTGCCATTTCCGCATGGCTAATGCTAATAATATTAGCATGTCAGGGGAGCTAAACTGGTCGGTGAGCGACACAACATTTCTACTAGAAACTTTGAAAGAGCTCAAAATGATCTGTATTACCTGTAGCTCAGTCAGGGAGTGCAGTAACGTCTCCACCATCATTAAAACCTGTCGCGGGTCCATTTTGGGTGCTCAGGTTTGTTTACATTCACCCCAGAAGTAGAACTTCTTCTTCTTCTGTGTTTTTTTAAGGAGAGTTTACCACTCTGCGCATGTCAGTACTGCTGTTCAGAATAAAGCCCGCTGCAGGTAAATGCTCGTCATGAACAGATTGAGCCCATGTAAACAATACATTTGAATTATTCAAACAGAACACATTTCAATCTGGTCAAATAATTCTGCGCATGTAAACATAGCTTTTGTGTTGTATGATTCGTAAAACTGCATCAAAAGCCCAAGACCAACCCAGACCGCCCAACAAGCGCATTATGTTGGCCCGACCCGGCTGGAATTTCAGGTCAGCCCGGGCCGGGACCGGGTTAGACATCACAGCTTTAGTGTGTGTTGATCAATACAGCAGGAGTACAAACTGACCCAAAGCGAGTCCTGAAGCTAATTGTAGTGACTAAAGTTGTTGTGAGAACCCTGGTTGACCCACTGCTGAACCCTGGTTGACCCACTGCTGAACCCTGGTTAACCCACTGCTGAACCCTGATTAACCAACTGATGAACCCTGGATAATCAACTGCTGAACCCTGGTTGACCCACTGCTGAACCCTGGTTGACCCACTGCTGAATCCTGGTTAACCAACTGCTGAACCCTGGATAATCAACTGCTGAACCCTGGTTGACCCACTGCTGAACCCTGGTTAACCCACTGCTGAACCCTGGCTGACCCACTGCTGAACCCTGGTTGACCCACTGCTGAACCCTGGTTGACCCACTGCTGAATCCTGGTTGACCCACTGCTGAACCCTGGTTGACCCACTGCTGAATCCTGGTTAACCCACTGCTGAACCCTGGATAATCGACTGCTGAACCCTGGTTGACCCACTGCTGAACCCTGGTTGACCCACT
>NC_056509.1:8197349-8209904 GCF_014905685.2 Nematolebias whitei
TTAACCCACTGCTGAACCCTGGTTGACCCACTGCTGAACCCTGGTTGACCCCTGCAGACTGGTGCTGTTAAAACTGACTGTTTCCTCATGGTAGCTCCATTTGAGATAAGAACTGTAAAGTTGTTTAAAAAAAAAAAGCACCAGTGGAGTAATTACAGTACAGAGCTATCACGGTTCAGTCTGATTATTAGAAAGCAGTGCGCCTGAAAGGCTCTGTTGATTGGGTGTCTGTGGTTCCAGAGGTGGAGCGGTCACCTTCTAATTGGAAAGTCTGTGGTTTGACCTCTGAAGTCTCTGGTCCACATGCTGAAGTGTACTTTGGAATCAAATGAAACCCTAAATGGACCCTGGTGAGTAAACGATGGTGTGTGCAAAAAAGAGAAATGCTCTAAATTTATAAAAACTTGCAGAAACAATCAGAGCCTTGAATAACAACTACAGCATTATCATTATACTGCCAAATATGCTCATATTATTTAAGTTTAACACATAATTGCCCTATAAAAAGGAAATGTGGCAGACAAGCAGATAAAAACCATTACTAAGATAAACACACGCGCGCGCGCACACACACACCATCAGACGAGGCTCGCCAGCAGAACACACCCTCCACAAGGGACCTGCCAGGCTGTCTCCACCCTCCCTAAAGCAAGCACAAAAATCTCCCACGAGAGCATGTGTAAGTGAGAGCAAATGAGGGGTTGGGGGGATTGGAATGGGCGTGGGGGGCAGCACCACACCCCCACCCACATACCTCCCAAACCCATCATTACTGTCCCAAAGCATCCACAGGGGGACCAAAAGAGGAACGATGCTGTCCCTTCCTCCACGTCCATTTTTCTTTCCATCCACTTCTGTCGTTGCTGCCACCACCCTCCCAGCCCACAGCCCCCCCCCAGGGAACAACATACAATTAGTGGCTCCTCACACTCGTCTTTTTCTCCCCCTCTTTCTCTTTACAAACATGTATATTTCTATATCTCTGGCTGTGTTGTTGTGAGCCGGTGTGTGTGTTGACATCTGACTCTGGAGGTTTTTACACAGACACACCCTAAAGACCAAGCAGCAGAGCTTTAGCTTAGCCTCCTTCTGACCCTCCCTTCTTTTCCAATCATTTCACATCTTTTCCTCTTTGTCTATCCATCATTCTCACACTCTTTCTCTCTCTGTGATGGGCCCCTGGCGGAAGAAAAACTGTAATTATGTTAACAGGCCCATGTGACTACTTCCTGTCTAGAGGAGGCTCACATCCTGCTCCCAGGGGCATCTTCAGTAAACTGAAACATTCTTTTGGTGTCGATGTCAGCAGAGACAGGTTTCCCATGCTGCGCCCTGTCAACAATGTGCTTTAAGGTATTTTGTTTGTCAAGAGAGAAGAATGTCCACCTGGAGACGCAACAGAAACTTCAATGATGAGCAAACATATGCTGTAGAGTCAGAGGTATGCGTACTAGAAGCTGATCCTATAGTTCTTGCTGTTGGTCTGAAGTACTGCACATCAATTCTGAGTACACACAAAACCTTCTATATACTGCACATTTAAGATACTTTTGATATCTTAAATTTAAATCTTAAATTTGTGATATGACTTATCTGTGCTGCTATCCATGCTGCTGATTATCTCATGCTGCTGATTATCTCATGCTGCTGTATTCATTCATGCCCATCTGCTCACAACAAACTCATGTTCAGGCTGCTGTTTAATATACTGTATTATTTTACATTATTAGTAAGCGTAAGCGTATATTGTAGATCTTTTAGCATACAGTTTGGTGTTTGTGTACCGTATATCTTAGTGTATATCTTCGTTCCTTATATACCGTATTTTCCGCTGTACACGTCACACCGCCTTCAATGTCGCATCAGTCCAAATATATCTAATGAAGTGGAAAAATCCATGAATACGTCACTTCTCCGTATAAGTCACATCTATTATGCGTCACCGCTGACAACCCGAAAATGTGGGCTGGTGTTGTGCCAAAAATCGATTGATTGCCAAATGGCGGCCACTAGGAATGTGCGATATAAACGGTATACAGTAGAAACGATAGAAATTTAGCCTACGATAAAGATCTGTCTTCTACCAGCTAACCGCAGTAATGCTGTGTCTGATGTAAAATCAGAGTTGTCAGTTTAATTGTTTTTTTTTTTTAGTTGAAAAATGTGCGCAAGTGGCGTTAAAGTCTTTTCTTCGAGAGCTAAGTAGCGAAGCTACAAGCTAACTACGTCCGGCTTGCCGTAGTGTTGCCGTATTCTGACACATGCGCAAAACGCTGTGTTCCGTCAAAAGTTGTTGTTTTTTTTGTTTTTTTTCCATCGAAAGTTAAAGTAAGTGTTGGTCAGCTTTAGAGAAAGCTGCTCTCTGATCTGTGATAAGAACGCTGTATTGTGTGATTTTACTGCGAGACCCTCTGGTCAAAGCCACAGACTCATTTTGTGTCAGCTCTCCTTAAAGCGGAAGGAGTCGCCCACTAGAGGTTTGGAGGGTGAAGTGTTTCAGTGTAAAATGCTGCTCTGTTGCTGTTCATTTCTTAAGACTGGAAACTGTTAAGAGTTAACAACATATTATTTTGTTTAAAACATGCGGCTAAACCTACATTTGATATATTTTCACTGTTTTGCACTACAAGCAAGAAGCCTAATACTTGATTTGTTTATTATTTAAAAACTCTCTGGACCTAGTAGTGGAATTTTCTTAATTCAAAATATATGAATGCAAAAGAACATCCTATGCTTTTAAAAAAATTCCTATTAAGTTTTATACCCAAAACATAACGCGATATATATCGTTATCGCCACCCTTCACAATACATATCGTGATTTGAATTTTATGCCATATCGTACATTCCTAGCAGCTACAGGAGCATGCACGGGAGGTGTTTAACAATAATTTAACATGATTAACACTTAAAAACAATTATTTGTTTGCTCAAAATTATAATAAAGGTGTGTTTCAGGCTAATTTTTGCTTAATAAATGCACTTTGACGGTCAAATCAGCTGCATTTCAAAACCCGGTCCACGGAAGCGGGAGCGCGCAGAGGGACAAGTCGCTGTGCATTTCTTCTAAATTTAACAAGATAACCATCTAAAAACAATTATTTGTTTGTTCGACATTATAGTAAAGGTGTGTCTCAGTTAGGGGTTGAACGACTACATAATTTTTAAACTCGACATTAACATAATAAAACTCGAGTAGAACTCGAGTTGTTGATGACGCCATAGGATCTGCAGATGAAAAAATAAATAAATAAATAAAACCGCAAAAAACGTAATTTATTGGAACAAACCAGTTCTGCTTGTTCCACTTTGGAGTAAGCTGTTGGTGGGAAAATCAGTTTTGTTGTGCGTTTCCTTGACTGATGAAGCCTTCTGGATCGAAGGGGAAACGTTTCAACACACACACAAAAAAAAAGAAACAGTCCAGATGACCTGAATGAAAAATGTTGGATTGTATACCTGGATTATTGAGCATGGACTTTGTTGTTTAGAGATTAATATTTTTTTCGTTTAGTTTGTGAAACAAGGTCAGAAGGAAGCTGGTTCTGGTTCGGTCAATTGGACCCGGTGTTACACCATATTCTGTGACCTGCAACAGTGCATGCAACACCGCCCCCTACAGTCACAATATACGGTGGTCACAGAATATGGTGCAACACCGGTTCACAACGAGCTCCAAACAGTCAGGAAGTTGATTCATTTTCTGTTTCCTTACGGTAGTTGAACCAGAAGATTCATCTTTAGTGAAATATTTCCAAACTACTGATGCATTTCTACCTGTTTGCCAAGACTGGGCCTGCTCCGTTCAGTCCATCTGCTGGGAGGAATCCATTTGGTAGCTTCTACTAGTTGCCCATTGCGGATCACGTGACACAATGACGTCACTGCGAATACTCAACGTGAAATTTAAAAACTCAATAGATGTCCTAGGAATCGACCTGTCGATTACTCGAGTAGTCTGTTAAAGCCCAAGTCTCAGTCGAACTTTTACTTAATAAATGCACTTCAATGGTCAAATTAGCTGCATTTCTCCGGGGTGGTGCAGCAAAATGAAGCTGATGACGGTTGCTCCAAGCAAGCTGGACGAAGGTAGAAGGCCGATTGTGTCAGTAACAGCCACTTTCACCTATTACAAGACACAATAGCATGTCATACTACTCGTACTACTCATCCTAAGGTAGTTTACAATATTTTCAGTCAGAATGAATGAAAATGGTCATATCTCAGCCAAAAATTGGTTTATAAATATGGGGAAAAAATCCATAAATATGTTGCTTTGGCATATAAGTCGCAGGGTATGCAAATTATGCAAAAACCTGTGAATTATAGGCTGAAAAATAAGGTACCGTTTCTTTTTATACTTTATATTTTTGCTATTTTTGGGTGCAACTGGGACCCTGAGTACATAATTTCGTTCCACCTCATGTCCCACATGTGATGTGAGTGACAGTAAACTTGAACCCTGACAGAACTTTGAGGACTTCAGTATCAAGCAAGTATACCGTATACGGCCCATTATACACCTGACAAACTATTATACAATGATCTATAGCAGGGACCCGGACAAGCATAGGCCTTGTTTTATCGTTGACCTTAATTTGTGACCTTGACCATAGAGCTGGGGTGATGGAAATTTTATGTGGCATGATGTGTAGTGGTGGTACAAAGTTGTACCAAGTTTTGTTAAATTGCCTTGAGCAGATAAAAGTTATGGTCTGGTCAGGCAAATACTTGGTTTAAACTTTGACCTTGATTTGTGGACTTGACCTTGGAGAAGGGGTGTAGAAAAGTGTTTGAGACGCTCCGTCTAGTGATGATGCATATGTATTTGAAACTTTGATAAGTTAGAGAATATTTACGTAAGGACGGAGACTATACCATAAAATGTTCGCCTTTCAACAGATGTATAAAAAGTGAAGCAGCAGCAGGAAGGCTGCACCACTTTGAGCTGAAAGAGTTTTCCCTTAAATTTATATCACTTGTTGCATTTCAGGGAAAATGTACAAATATCTTTAAGGTAGATTGTAAACCCTTCACTCTAAAGCTAGACTCAAACTGCAAGAAGGGAAGAAATCTGCTCTTGTTGACATAGTTGCAAGACAAAGACGGTGTCTTTGAACAAACTAGTGTGCCTCATTTGCTCTTAGAGCACAGTCTGTCAGAACTAGTGCATGTCTCTTTTCAAGAACTTTGCAAATGCTAAAGGATGCGTACCGTCTCATCTGTAAAATAAAAATGTCTGGTAGCAGCAAGGGAAGCAACAATCTGTGCAGGGGCCGAAGAGTGGAGTCCCCAGTTGGACGAACTTGGTTCTGGAACTATCAGGAAGGGGGAGGAGCTTCCTTGGAGTTCTGTACTGCAGTTTTTCATGGAGTATAAAGTGTGGCTGCAGAAAGTAGCCACTCCACTAATCCAGCCTAACGCTGACCCGGTCTATCCTGCAGACCCCGTAAAGCAATATCCAGAACACAGATGGCCTTTGTAGGGTTTTAATGAGGTCTTCAGACATCTACTTCAAATGCTAATAAATAAAGTACACATGATCATTCTTGATTGGTCTATGATGCATTTGAGCATGCACAAAACTCTGATACTAATGGTGTTTTTTTGCTGCAGTGGCAGTGTACTGAGGTCCTGAGTGAAGAGTGTAGGTGCCAGTGTATTCATGACATGACTCAGGTACCAACAGTTTAAAGCTGAAGCGACCACACCGGCCTCATCCACGGGCTACAACCGGGATTCTGACATGGAAAAACAACCTAACGCAGATGTGACTTCTGTAGCCGAGTCCTGATGCAGTCCAAGAGAGCCGCAACAGGACTGAGCAAGACTCAAGACAGGACTGAGCAAGACTCAAGACAGGACATGTTTTATAGCAGCATCATGACTGAAATAGGTTGTCCAAATTTGCCACAAACCATCCGCATTTGAATATATTTTAGTTTTTTGGGAGTGTAGCGAGATCAGTTCAGTGTGAAGGAGCCATAAGTCTGACCAGGTATCTCATGGTGTCATCGCAACAGAAAACTAACCTGGTCAACGCATAAATCTGCTGTAAGGACAGCAGTTAACTGATAACTAACAAATCACAATAACATGGCAGGGTTAACTAATCACTAACTAACAACTAATCCAGCCTAAGGCCAGACCTGGGCCAGGTCTGCCTGCAATGCTCTAACATTCAGTGTGACAGCTCATCACCATCCAGACTGCTCAGGTTCTCTAAAAGCTACTGCATTAGACTATACAGTAGTTCCTCGATACTTCGCAGTTCGACGTTCACAGACTCACTCTTTCACGCGTTTTTAACAAAGATTGAACACGACACAGGATTGTCAACTTTAATATTACTCATGAGATTGGAACGGTACGGGATAAAAAGTTAACGGGAGCGGACGGGAGAGGGAACCAACCAATAAGACAAAAAATGAAACCAAGAAATAATTATACTTCGGACAGGTGCCACCATTTTGTAGTTTTCTTTCAATAAGCCTGCAGTGTAATGCAAGTCAATAGAACTACACATGACGGACCAGAAGCCAACAGTGTTTCCGGCCACTGCTTTCTGCTGAAATACAAAGAAAGGCAACGGAAGAAGCAAACACTAGCAGAGAAACTGAGGGGGTAAAAATAGTTTTACAACAGAAAGTCAGAAGTAACGATCTGTCTATTAAGCTCACAGAACTGGCAGGAAAGTCTCCAGTAATCCTGAAGCTGAACTCATCCTTCGAGTTGTAGTATCTTGACTGGTGAGCACCCATATAACATTTTGCAGTACTGTACAGTACATATACATATGTTGTTAACCATGTGTAGATTTAAGAGCTTGGAACATTGTTAAGAACATTGCAAGAGTGTGGGAAGGGGTTATAAAGCCTTAAAATATACATAAATAATAAAATAAATATAGCATTCCTACTTGGCGTTTTTTCACCTATCGTGGTGGTGTCTGGAACGCAACCCCAGCAATAATCGAGGGACTACTGTAGTGTTGAATAAACAAAGGTGGGTTTTAAAATATATGTATCAAACTGTGGAAAAGAGCAGAATACTGTAGTACTAGTCTGAGGTGTTGGACTAAATGATTATACTCATTTGTATACTTGGTTGAGCATTTTCAACAGTGATTAAAGATAAATATGCACACTCTCCACACTTCTTATTCAGCTTGTTTTAGTTGCTGTGCCTCTTACAGCTGTTATCTTGCTGCAGGACTAGTGTGAATACACCAAACACCCATCAACTTCTTGCCCCACAACCTATTACAGACATTCACTGGCTTAAACGCACATGCACATCGGCCTAAGGCCTCACCTGTGGACGTAGTGGAGCTGGTGAACGGAGTCAATGGCC
Source organism: Nematolebias whitei (assembly GCF_014905685.2). Taxonomy (NCBI): domain Eukaryota; kingdom Metazoa; phylum Chordata; class Actinopteri; order Cyprinodontiformes; family Rivulidae; genus Nematolebias; species Nematolebias whitei. The sequence continues at coordinate 8,204,702 of NC_056509.1, forward strand.
AGGACCATCTCAGCCAGGTAGAACTTGGCCATCTCCTCCGGCAGCCGGTCCTCAAACTTACTGAGCAATGTCAGGAGGTCCCCACCCACATAGTAGTCCATGACCAGGTACTAGAGAAGAGACAGAACTTAAATCACTGGTGGTTAAAGGTGCAAAACCAACAAAAACAAAGAATTAATGTGCAAAAATAAACTGACTTGTTTAGGGGATTTTAATTTTTTATTTTATTACAATACCAACAAAACCAGAGCTAGCTGCTAAACAGTTTCACTTTTAATGGTTTGTCTAAAAATAAAAGAACAGACAGTGGTGTGTATTTCTGAAGCCTTGGGGAGTGCCGTGCATGTGTTGTGAGAATGTAGGAAATGGAATGACAAGCAGTTGAAATATTTGAACTCAGGGTCACATGGAGAGGACAACCTGCCAGGGTAAAGGATGAATGATCGCTTACAGCAGTCACTTAAACTGAGACAGTTTGGCTGACTAATTCTACATGCTTTTTATTATTAAGATTTATGAGACTTTCTTAGAACTCCAGACTTGGGCTGACCAAATTTCAACAATTGAAAATGCTGTAGTGCTCCGTGGTAAAGAACCAACGTGCTACTTTGTGTCTGGGAGTTTCCTTTAGCTATGTGAAGGTGGTACTGCGCTCGAAGACAACCCAAAGGGTAGCACAGCAGAAGTGGCACAGCTGCAAACAGAAAAAGACGACAGAGGACAGTTCCACAGACAGTAAGGGGCCCTGCATACTCCATCCAAAGCAACTAAATGGGCTCTCATTGTCACAGTGACCAAAATCATTTCATTTTGTTCTCAGAAGCTTTGCCCACCTCTTGTCGACATGAGGCCGTTTTCACAGGAATATGAACAAATTACTGTGCGATGGATCAAAATTTTGTGGGCTTGTTTTTGTTACAGCGGAAAAGCGCTCCGACTTTTATTTTTACAACTCTTCAGAATAGTCAAATGGCCAAAAACCTCTGGATGGAGACTGCGCAGACCGTGTATGGAAGAGAACTTCTGCTGAAAAGTGTGGCGCTCTCTTCATGACAGGTTTGTGGCCAAACGGCAGACGCAGGGACGGAGTGGAGACACTGGCAGGAAGAAACCTGCGCCGTGACATGCACTGAAATATGTGTGAAAACCAACGTCCAGCACCCACGTGACCGCGAGTCGACTGTTCATCTTCAGACAGAGTCTGCAGGGCCTTTAAAGCTGCACGACATATCAACACAACACTGTGCACATGAACAACAGCCACAGTGCACGACTCAAAGGGTCAACCAGGGACAATTCACTCCAAGTCATACTGCAACACTTTGCTGCATCACGGAAAAAGAAAAATCCAACCCAGCATCATTTGCTCTGTTTTCAAGGCTTCACTAATGGCAGCTATTGGACCCCAGTAAAAACAATGTGAAAATAGATGATTGCAAAAAAAAGAAAATAATGGAAACAGTAAATAACATGAGTATACAAGCAATGCAGGAGCCTTTTGTTGGAGCTGCACACAGGAAGAAACATGGTCAGTGTTTAGCAGCTCAACAGGAGACACCAGCTCCTGGATTAAGAAGGTAAGAGGTGTCATGCAGTTGGACAGCACCTCGCCCCACACCCATGAGGGAACATTTACTAACTCCTGTGCACCCTTTGACGTACAGTCCACTTCCTGTGCTGCTCAGAGAACAGTATGAAGGTCACTCCAGCTGAGCAGTCATCTCTATAGCCAAGAGATGTATTCTGGTCTTTGCACACATCAGATGTATAATGTTAACATTTCAGTACAATCTGTTTTAAGGAGATTATGTGTGTTACAGTAGGTGCAGTATTCTGCAGAACTATTCAATAATTATGTATTAACAAATAAACCTACTCATCTAATCTGGAGAAAAGGTCTTCTTTCTTTGTGCGACGGAAAACAAAACTGCTATGTGGTCCATTTGAACATGCGGCTGTCAGCTCTAAAATACAAACAAAAGTAGTTTATAAGAGATTGTTACCAGATTATTGTCGTCCTGGAACGCGTAGTGCAGGGTGGTGATCCACTGACAGTCCCCGTTGACCAAAACATCCCGCTCCTCCCGAAAACATGCAGTCTGTGAGAATAAACACAAATTCACCCTTGATGGAACTTTAAAGGTCAAACCCAAGAGTACACCTGGGGACTTCCTGTTGACATGGGGACCAAACTGATGTCACCACGGGTACAAACCATGACCTTCAAGGGTCAAGACTTCTCCGTATAAAAGTTGACATGACCGTGTTTACATTAAAGAGAAGGTTGTTTTATTGTAAGGAGTCTTTATATAGTGTCCCAATAAGAAAATCAGTTTGTGTGCGGAGGTGGAGGGGGGTGTATCAGACATGGGAAACTTTTTGTCCATCACGGAAGCATGTCTGTCACAAACGTGTCACCTCCCATCACACCAAGAACACCATCCCCACAGTGAAGCATGGTATGGTGGTGGCAGCATCATGATGTGGAACCCCCCCATCCCCACCCCATCTGCAGGGACTTGGAAACAGGTCTGAGCTGAAGGACAGCTGGATGGAGCAAGGTATGGGCACATCCTTGAGGGAAACCTGGTTTGATTTAAATATTTTTGCGCACAGGCAGTTTCATTCCAACTTTAAGGAGTTGAATGACCAACGGGCAAAAACTCCACTGATTAGATGTGCATAACAAATACTTGCCTGTTCCAAGTGGTAAATATGCTGCATACATTAAAAGATTAAACCCAAAAAATACATTTTGAATTCCAGGTGCTAAGGCAACAAAATAGAGAGAATGCCAAACATTTGAGTGTTTTTACATCCCACAGTAAAATAGTTATGGTAAATGGTAAATGGACTGTACTTATACAACACCTTTCTATCTTATTTCAAGACACTCAAAGCGCTTTACAACAATCTGTGTCCTCATTTATCCATTCATACAGCTCTATACTAGATCTCTACAAAGATAATTGAACAAATCATTCTAAAGAGACTAATCAGTGATTTATCACATTCATACACTGATGGGACACACATCAGAGGCAGTGAAGGGTTCAGTGTCTTGCCCAGGGACACTTCGGCATGTGACTGCTGGTGGATTCAAACCCCCAACTCTCGCATTGGAGGACGACTGCTCTAACCACTCAGCCACAGCCGCCCTTAGTTAAAAACAATAAAACCATCAACAATCAAACTGTGCTATAACAGCAAAAAAATTCACACTACGGCTGAAATTATAGATCTGATGGTCTGAAGGTTGATCTAATTGTTAGATTTCAAGTGTTTATGCCAACTTTGTCAAAAACTAGAACTCAAACATGCCCCGATAACGCTCGTGTTATAGTTCATCTGCTGAAACTGACGAAAACTGTGCCCAAGAAACAAAAGGCCACACTGACACGCAGAGAAAACCGTCTAATGTGAATCTTGTTGCTCTACAGTTTCTCTTGTACAGGAGTTTGCACCAAAATAGGAAAAAAGTTCTGCTTTGTGCCGTATGACCCGTAATGATCAAAGACTCAGGAGACCAACAGGAATGTCAAACTGTCAGGAAAAAATAGGAACATGCATCAACAACTAGCTCAGGCAGGAACATGTTTTTCAAGCTATCAACATTAGATTATAATGACAACAAATAAATGAGTTTTACTTTTCCTGCTACAAGTCCCTATTTAATAAAAATAAATCTTGAAGGGATACTGACCTCAGCTCGCTTGAGCATCTCCCACTTGTTGAGGATCTTCATAGCGAACACTTTGTCAGTGTTTCTCACTTTGACCACGGCAACCTGCAACAGGAACAGACCAAATCATGACGAAAACATCAAGCTCTTCAAAAAGGTTTCATATCTTAACGTTGAGGTAGTAGAAAGACAAAAAGCTGCCAAGGTGAAAATACAGACTACTGCGTTTAAACTCACCAACAAGTCATGCAGATGTTTGTGTATCGTTGACCAAGAATCAAGACACCATCAAGACGTTTGATCGCAACCATCAAATGACTGGCCCATATTTTATTGTTAAATTTCATGCATGTACATTGGTGACCAACATATGTTGACCTGGAAAAAGTAAAGTTAACAAGTCTAAAAAAGTTAAATCTGGTCCTCTGGACATTCAAAAAAACAAAACAAAGCAAATCAACAAAAAAATGTAGAAACGTTTCGTCTCTCATCCGAGAGACTTCCTCAGTCTGAGGTGCTGTATTCAGCTCAGTCTCTTAAATAGCACCTTCTCAGGGTGGATCAACCAGTTTTGCTGCTGACAACCAAAACCAGCTGATCACATGCTCAAGAAGGACCATCAGCCTAACAATGGATCATTAGCACACTGATGGCTGTGTACTATTCACAGAGGGCTGAGTGATACTAGCAATCACAGCATTGTAAGAGGGGGACAGTTGAACCCGGAGGCCTCCACCCCTGTTTAATGATGGACGGTTTCTTTTCACAAAGATGGCCTTCTTTACTCCTCTCTCAAACCATCGTTCCTCTCTGTCCAGGATGTGAACATCTTCATCCCTGAAAGAGTGACCGCTGGCCTGGAGATGAGAGTAGACCGCAGAGTCCTGGCCTGATGATGTTGATCTTCTGTGCTGGTCCATCCTTTTGGCCAGTGGCTGTTTTGTTTGTTAGTATGATTAACTCTGTCACTTACAATGTTTCCAAATATCTGGCGTCTGTACTCATCCCTTTAGTTGGCAGCTCAGAACACCACATACAGAACACCATGGACTTTGTGGATAAGGTGAGGGATGTCATCATGGAGACTGATGAAACAATGGTCTCTTTTGATGTCACATCACTCTTTACATGCATTCCTGTTGATGATGCAGTAGAGGTGGTCAGTTTAAAATTAAAATCAGACACCACTCTGAGCAGCAGGACCACGCTTTCCACAGAACAACTGTGTCAACTCTTGAAACTGTGCCTGCAGTCAACCTACTTCACATATGGGGAGCAATATTATAGGCAGAAACATGGGTGTGCTATGGGGTCTCCAGTTTCTCCTATTGTTGCCAACCTGTACATGGAGGAGGTAGAAAAGAGAGCCTTGACGTCCTTTTCAGGGACACCACCAAGTCTTTGGTTCAGGTATTTTGACGACACCTGGGTTAAAATTAAATCTCAGGAAGTCCAACATTTTACTGACCACATCAACTCTGTGGATAAATACATCAAGTTCACACGAGAAGATGTAAAAAA
>NC_056509.1:8210004-8220287 GCF_014905685.2 Nematolebias whitei
TATATATATATATATGTATGTGTATATATATGTATGTGTATATATATATATATATATACACATACATATATATATATGTATGTGTATATATATGTATGTGTATATATATATATATATATATATATATATATATGTATGTGTATATATATATATATATATATATATATATACACACACAAGGTGGTGGCCATCTTTTTTTGACTTTTTCTGTTTACTTTTTTGTCTGTCTAAACAGGTCTCGCTTGTAAATGAGTCTTCTAGGCTCAATGTGATTTATCCGTCTAAATAAAAGTTGAATCTTGAATTTTGACATGACAACCTAATTTTTGAAAGGACACTTTCTTACGTCGACATGTAGTCACGTGCCAAAATGGACATGTGTTCCTCATTTATTTTCTAATTATCATGAATAACATGCACAGATGGACGGAGCGTATGTCCAATTCCACCTCTTTGCTTAACGATGTGTGACAAAAAGGTGTTTTGTGATTGTTCCTGTTTTGGACATGATGACAAAGTTGTGCATTTTGACCTAAAACATACAAAACTAAAAACACCAAGCCCCAGGCTGGTTTTACAATTCCTGATAATTCAGGCACATTAACTGGACAATAAAGCAAAACAATTTCTTCTGAAAAATGTCTCCTCAACCAAATGGGCATCGATTTCTCACAGTCTCAGACAGTAACACGATGGCATGCTTCTTCTTAAATCTTATTTTCTTACAGTGTGGAGAATTAAAGAATATTTTGACCATTTTAAAATAAGGTACTGTGGAAAAGTTATTAACTATTACAACCTTACTTGTTGTAGCTGACCCATTAAAAAAAGCTCTGTTTGGAGAAAGAAAGGACTGATGAGCTAAAGACTAGTTTGAACAAAGCCATTGTGGATTCCTGTCATCCTACACCTTCAATTTTTATTATTTTACAAAGGCTCGTGAAAGCACTGTTTCAAACCCTTTTACACAAACGTCACTTTTGCATTGCATGTTTATTCTGACAGAAAGAGATGCCAAGCTGCTCAGGAAGTGCTACAGCTAGCTGCTGCTGCTGCTGCCACTATTTAGTCTATCAAAAACCACATAATTTAATTCAAATTCCATGAAAACAACTGTAATGTGCAACTGATGGTGTTGAAAAAACTAAAATGGATAAAATAGCATTCACATGAACGTGATCTTCAACTCCCACCTTTGACAGAACTTCAATTGCATCCCAGTGGAGGCGGCGGGCAGAGAGTCTGAGAGGACCATGTTCCATGCTTCCACTGTCAAGGTGGCTGCCTTAAAGTGTGGTCACAAGGTTATTAGTGCCTCAAGTGGCGTCTATCCTCAAACCTAGATAGCTTCCCAGAGTGAGGGAGGCTGCCAAGTTGACCTTTTATTATTATTAGACCCTATCAGGTCTTACTAGCCAAGCTCAGGGGTATCAGTAGGTCGAGCGAGCTGCAGCGCCTGGCTGTTGCTGAGACAAATGCTTGGATCTGGGAGGAGTTCGCGAAGCCTTGGATTCAGAATGAATGAGCTCCAAGAAGATTCTGGTCAACAATCAGGCGTCTTAGGGGAAAGCAGCACTTTATGATGGGGTGTTGTTGACCTCAGTCAGTGATGGGATCAGGCAATAGGAAGAATATTTCGAGAACCTTCTCAACACCACCAGCGTGTCTTCTATTGAGGAAGCTGAGTGGGAATCTTTGGGGTTGGTTCATAACACGGGCTGAGGTTGCAGAGGCAGTTAAAAAGCACTACGGCAGCAGGGCTCTGGGGGTGGAGTCAATCAGTCAGAGCTGAACAAGGCTCTGGATGTTGCTGGGTAGCCTTGGTGCCACTGCACTGGCAGAATGGGCTGGTGATTCACTTTAAAAAAACAGGAGGACTGAAGGATGTGCTTCAGTTACAGGGGGATCACACTCCTCAACCTCCACGGTAAAGTTTTTCCACGGGTACTGGAGAAGAGTCCGGTCTATGTTCAAATCTAGGACTCAGGAGGAACAACTGGGTGTCTGTCACAGTCAAGGAACACTGGACCCCCTCTTTACCCTTCAGTGTTTCCCCTACCATTATATAAGCGAGGCGCCCCGCCCCGTCTACCGAACCCCACCCCCACCCCCAACCACCTGTCGGCACTGACGTAACGCTAAACTAGCAGCTTGCAATGCAGGTGCACTAGCTAAAAAGCTAAGGACAGCCTCTTCCTTCATGCCTAACACCCTAGTTTGTGGGGTCAAAATGAAATCTAAATGTTGCATAGAGTATGTCTTTGTACACAAAAACTATAAGTTATTAACCAGAAAACAAATTAATGTTTGTTTTCATTACATGCACATGAATCTGTAGGTAATTCAATTCAATTCAGTTTATTTATATAGTGCTACGTCCCAACATAAGTTATCTCAGGGCACTGAACAAAAACATTATAAATGAATAGTACAAAAGTTGTCTATCTAAGGAAGGAAGCTCAAGCTGTGCAATAAAGATCTCACAGACTTTTTATTAAATATTCCTGGCTGAGTTGAACATCTTTTTCAATGTTGAAAACTGAGGATTTTCGTAGTCTTACAGCAAAACTCAGCACACATTTGACATCTTAACTTCCAACGTTCCCTTTTATAGCAGCAACCAGTCACCCATCTGCTCGGCCCAGCTTTTCAGATCCCATCGCTTTAATGACCCACTGTACCATCCCAACAGAACAACGGCCAACTTTACCTCGGCTGCTAATTGCTAAACATAGCCCTGAAACTTACTCAGCTCTGCCTTTACATTTTGCCAAAAAAGGAGCTGCACAAGCTGCTGCGACAAACCACCAGGAGTGAAAAGCCCAAGCACGTTTTCACAAGAGAGCGTGCCCATTTCAATCGTTGACCTTTCTTTCATCAAACTACTCCACAAAGAAGAAACTGGCTACTTTAATTATTGTTTTTTAATGAATAAAGTAATAAGAGAGCCACACATACAAATAGCAGATAAGTATAAAACACAGACAGAAGAAAGACTAGTGACATTGGCAGAACACAGCTGTTTAGTTAAACAGAGAGGTCTGCATTGTATTAAATTAACCAGGGGAATGCTGCTAATGCAATACAATGATAACATTCCTGCAGTGTTTGGATTTCCCCCAGTGATCCCTCATCAGGAGAGAGGAGGAATGAGAGGAGGACAGGGGGAGTGAACTGTTCCTGGCAATGCCTCACTGTTTTTGTCCCGTCCTCCATTTCTCCTTTCTTTCTTCTAAACTTTCTATTTTCATCTCTTCCTCCCTTCTCTGGTCTGGGGTTGACTTTCACAGTCTGAGCAAAAGCAAAACAAAAGTTGTTTTGCAGTTTCTGATTTGTGCCTTTAAAATCAGTCGACACATAGCTAGCTGTCTTCCAACATAAGTGTGTTTTCATTCGCTTTATCGTAGGAATATAAACAAGCCAAAGCTATTGATGCAATAATTCAACAAGTGTACTTTTTAGGCTAAAAATATACAGCCATACCCAAAGTGACAAGCCAAGAACATCCTAATGACTATTTATCTGCTAACTAGTGACTCAGTAAGACCTGCAGGTCTGAACTGGATGTCATTGACTAATAGCTAACCCTTAGCTCTTACATCAAACCCCTGGCAATAAAAAGTGAGCACTGCTTTATGTTCATGACAAAGTAACTAGCATCAACAGCAGGCCAGTAAACACTGGTCTGTTCATCAGTGGACGTCCCTGCATCACATCTCTGCTGCTGACAAGAGGAGGATGAAATCAAAACATCCTGCTCTCAAGCTCCTCAGCTCCTTCAAGTCTGTCAAAGTATTATTTGGCCCCTTTAATGCTTTTCAGAGTCCATTCATCCATTATCTCTACATAATACTCTTACTCATAGTACTCAGTTTTAAACATTTAAAGTCTGAATATTTATGTTTTAATTCATACATATAATCTAAAATACTACATACAATAGTCTCTAAATTTGATTGGTCTGCCATCCATGTTACTACTGTCATCACCCTATGAATGTAATAAATATACCGTAGTAAGTTTGCAACACCTTCAGGGGTGTTTGGAGCATTTTCAAGTACGAAGAAAGTTGACAAATGTCAATGCAAATGTGTATTCTTCTTTTATAAAGTCTAACGGAATAGGTCGAAGATTTGGACAAAGACTAAGAGAAATAATTACAGGGCCCAGTTTGGATGTAATATGGTGCACATACCGACTACTAAGGTATGTAAATGATTAAATTAGTAGAAAGCTGGCATGTCAAGTGTGTCAATTGTGTTATCAGGAAGTTACCAGAGCATTAAACAATCAGTCTAAACAATGAGTGTAGGTGAGCAGACCCATAATATGCATTATAAACAGTAGAACCCACTGATATATCAGCAGAGCCAATATTTTAGGCTGATATAGGCCTTTGGGGTTCTGTCATTGTATTGGCAGCACGACAGCTCAGTGGTTAGCACTGTTGCCTCACAACAAGTAGGTTCTGGGTTCAATCCCCGGTTGGAACTGGGGTCTTTCTGTGTGGAGTTTGCATGTTCTTCTCGTGCCTGTGTGGGTTTTCTCCGGGTACTCCGGTTTCCTCCCACAGACCAAAAACATGTACGTTAGTCTGCCTTCAGGTCCAGGCCTCCCTTGCAAAAGAGATCTGTGATCTCAATGGGATTTGCCTGGTTAAATAAAGGTTTATTAATAATAATAATATTAGTATCTGTGATAATTGTCCCATTTTTTACCGATATAAGCACTTCTACTTTTCACCCCTAAAATGCTGGAACCAGCTGTAATTATACAGCAGAGGGTGCATGAAAACTACTTTCAAGTCATGGCTGTAACTTTAAGTTTCACTTTCAGCACAGACGAAGCAGGGAGTAATACTGTGTCGAGTATTTTGCTGAACAGAGCCTGGTAAGTTTATTTTAACTGAGCTGTAAAACAAATCCACAATAACAAATTCTCTTCAATTCTCCAACTTTCTTGTCAATAGCTTTGTGCCTCTCAAATTAGCAAGCTAATGTTAGGATTCAGATGTACCGCCTTCACGATATTAGCCCCGTTGGCAGTAGTTATAGCAACAGTCCTGTCAGATTGAGCTTCCGGTTTGTGAGGACATCCAGTGTTAGTAACGTTATCTTTGTCGTCCTCAATGAAATGTATTGTTTGTCTGAAATTTTTACTTCTCTGCAAAGAAAAATAAACTCTGCTGTGGTCAATACTAATTAGACCTTCACCAAATATGACTGACTGTTTAAACAATGAACAGAGAAGGTGTTTCTTTGTTTAATTTATATTTTTGTAACACTTGATAATTTTATGGTGAATAATGGAGGACAGAAAATTTGAATACATGTTAGGAAGACTGTTTTTATGACCGGTGTACCACTTGTAAACCTACAGTGTGATTAATTAACGTGTGGTCCTGATTTGCTTAGCTTCATGGTTGCTAACAGCTGCACAAAATAAATAAGCCTCGCTCCACTCACTGTTTACTTAGATTCTTGGGGTGAACAAAGTGAAAAAAAAAAAAATTCACCCATTATACTGGTGATCGGCGGTCTCCTCCACCTCCCTATACTGTATCAGCGAGAACTAGTGGTGTAACGGTACACGTGGGTGTGTTGAACCGGTTCAGTACAGCATGTTCGGTTCAGACCACGTGTGTACCGCTTTGGTTATTTTTTCACTCATTAAATTTTATTAACAAGACTTTATGCACCGCAAAACTAAAGTTCCTAAGCGTGTTTCAGCACGGCGCTATTATCTTGCAGCACACGTAGCATTAGCAGCCTAGCAGGCAACGAACAAGCCTTCGTGTTGCGGTCTCCTGTTTGAGAACATTATGGCTTTCTTGTTAAAAGACAAGTGTAAATCCAAAGCTGTGCGTCGACATTGTGTCACAGAGATTGGCTCTGCAGCAGCAACACATCTAACTTGTCAACGTGCTTGAAACATCATCCAAATGTGAACGTAGTTTGGTTCAAAGACCAATAACAGCAGCATTTAAACAACCTTTATCAGGTCATTCAAATCGGTCCAAAGCAATAACACAAGATGTAGAAGTTTTTAAAGCTCTGGATCTACGTCTGAGTGTTGTTGATGCACCGGCTTTAAGCATAAAGTTATTGAGCCCCACTGCCTGCAACATCCCATCACATCAACACTTCAGCCAAAAAGTTGTAGCAGCACTTTATGAAAAAGCTAAAACAGATCGTCAACAAGCCCGACCTCAGATTTAAAGCCCTGCCACATCGATGATGAGCGAGAGAGAATATTCAACCACCTCATATGATGACCGTACAAGAAGAGGTGTTGTATTATTATTATTATTATTATTATTATTATTATTATTATACACCAGATCTCCTCCAGCTAAGAAGTCTGTTATGACTGAATTTGTTTACTTGGCATATTTTCAAAATAAAAAATTTGTAAGTCTTTATTTTGGCCTTTTTTGTACTGAAACTGAACCAAACCAAAATGTGATTTTAGCGTGCCATTACACCCCTAGCGAGAACCAAAATTTCCATATCGGTCGGGTTATAATAAATATTTTAAAAAGCATTACAATACTTGGAGTTGGAATGATTTGCATTAAGACGGGTGGTAACATCATGCAGTTGCTTGGGACATGGGTTGTACTCATGTCACAGTGGCTTCACGTGGGCACCAAGGGGTAGATGAGGGCATCTACACATAAAGCTTCTGGCCCCTCAGAGCTGTCTGCTTAAAACCTCAAACAAAAAACTGGTCTAAGTAGAGGTGGTACCAGCAGTGGACAGGCCCTTAACTAGTGCAGTGTCGTGCAGAACCGACGAGAGTTGAGACAGTGGAAAAGCACCAAAACAGAACGCCATGACATATGCTTTCTATCCAAACACAGTTACTGTACAGGACTCTTTTCAACACCCTGTGTAATTCTACATAGTGTCTTGGCATTGTCACAAGTCAAAATTCTACTGTCCCATCGTATGCTGCCATTAACACCAGAGAACAGACACCTGCATTTGGAGTGATGTCATAACCAGGAAGGACAAACCAATGATGAGTTGTATGGTATCATGTTCGGAGATGAATCTCAGCTCTGCATTACAATCAATGATCGTAAGGTGCAAAGTGGTGCTGAGGGGAGAGGTTTGTCAGTGCAGAGCAACAGCATCTGTCTTCAGGTCACCTCTGGTAGCAATTCAGGTGATCCTGAAAGCACAGCCTTACCATCATGGCCATCCTGTATCTTCAGGTTTTACCCTCCCCTAGACAGAACCCTGGGACAGTTTTTCAAAAAACAACCGTCCTCAAACAACATTTCTTTGGACTGTCTGCGTCATGTCTACATTCTGCAACATTTCCCCTCGTTTACTTGCCTTGAAAGGGCACTTTCATAATATCTGGGGGGTGGAGACATGTCTGTGTTGTGCGCACTGTTTATTCCGTTAGTTTTTGAGCGGAGGGGGACGTAGACTGCTTAGCACGGGGAAACCATGGGGGCAATGGCGTGCTGTAGCACATTTTAGCTAGCGTGTCTGTATTACGTGCCGCTAGCTTGTTGCTACTTCAGTGCTGGCAGTTGTTGATTTGGGGGGGGGGGGGGGGGCGCTCGGATCTGTTGACAGGACGGGGCGCCCTGCTTGTATAATGGTAGGGAAAATACTGTCCTGCCTTGGTCAGCCATGTCCCCAATCTTTTTTCCCCCCAAACATGTATCACAACAATGTCAATCTAGTGCCGATCTGCGATATCTTAAGGCCAGCTACAACAGCTATGGGCAAATTTGTTGCAGGAGAAGAGACAACTGTATGACATTGTTTGCCATCTAATCACTTCTTGTATTCAGGTCCAAGGGGGTGTCACACCCTACTGACATGGAATGATGTGCCCATACTGACAGCTTTGTAATCTATTTGATCAGACATTGCAAATACTGCACTGCACCAGTACCACAGCATGACCTTCCAACTCGTCAACACTTCTTCTGGATGATTACATTTTACTGCCAACAAGTGTAGCCACACAAGTAAACAAAAACATTCTGAGACCTTAGAGTTATTACACCTAGACGATATCTCACAAGCTGTTTTCATATTTTTTGCCAGCCCAAGCTTGTACAAGTCCAGCTGCTCTAAAAAAATGAACATTGGAAAGTTACAACACAGGAGCAGTATTCATGGATCAGACCTGATTACTGAACACAAAGCGTCACATGACTCATACCTGCACATACCAGGCTCCAGAGTGTCGGATTAAGTGAGCATGTTAGTTTTATGTGGAGGTCCTGCAGCTACATGCTGGCCACAGTGCCACATGCATTCCCATCAAATTGTTTATCACTTATCACATTTTTCTCTGTCACTCTATATTTATCAGAGAACTTAAAAATTAAATTATACACTAGTATGCTCGGGTGTGGAATAACAGTGTTACAGAAGGAATTTGGGACAATATCCTGTAAATCAAATTAGAAAACAAAGAAATAAGTCACTGGTAAGAACTGTTAGCTTAAGGATTTCATTTATTTATTTATATGGTAGGACACTGACTATACACAAGACTCTTGACTGAGGACAATAATACCGGTCTTTCAAACATTCCCCATTTTTTACATCATTACCTGAAACTCAATGACACATGCACCTTTCCTTATACAACACACAAAAATAAACAAACTAAAACATTTAAACCCAGACTTCATGATTCATTTGGTAATTTGTCTAAAATTTATGGGCCTCAAAGTTTTGTTTGAGGAGCATGTGGAGTCATGCTCATTTGGCAGACGAATACTACGCAGTGCTGATGGAATGCAGCGCAAAGTGATCCGTTATCAAACGCAACAGCACTTTTGTCCTTTGTAAGCCAAGTAATTGACTGAACAGGTACAAGAGAGCTTTACAGAGAGCTGCTGCCTGGGAAAACTGAAAGCTTCTGTTGAAGGGACGAAAAGATGAATAATTTTGTGGCGTATGGAAAGACAGACGAGTGACAACAACATGCTTCACACTGCACATAGGTTATTGGGACTAAAAAATTATTTGAAAATCTCCTGAAGACCTTTACATGCACTCATCATGTGCATTATTATTTTTATTTATAGTGGTTTAACTCGTGAATTAGTTTTGACTCATGAATCCCTAATCAGGATAATCACTGAAAAATCACTGTAATGCCTTTTGACTATTGATATGTGCTGCTGATTAACCATGCTGCTGATTTATTTCATGCTGCTGTGTTCATTAGTACTCCTCTGCTCACACAGGCTCATGTTCGTGCTGCTGTCCGGAGTATTGTTTTGGTACTACAAGTGCTTAGTGTATTTTTAGTTTAACCTTTTTCTTAGTTCATATCTTAGATCTTGTTACTGTTTTTCTTTTACATTTTATACTTTTCTTGGATGTAACTGGGACCCAGAGTACTATTTCGTTCCACCACAAGTACCATACGTGGTGCATATGACAAATAAAGAAACTTTGACTTTAACCATTTTGGAACTATTCTTTTTCAAGTCTGGAACAAAATAACTTTTTATGACGTTTAAAAACAAGATTTTGGGGCAAAAGGTTGCGTATATCGAGATTTTCTGTTTTCCAAAAAGGATCAAAATTATTCATACAAGCTGAAATTTGTATTATTTATACGTCTTATTTATATACACACACACAAACATATATACATTACATGCTCGTATGTATGTGTATATATATATATATATATATACACATACATACATGTATGTATACACACAGACATACATGCATGTATGTATATATATATATATATATATATATATATATATATATACACATATATACACATATATACATATATACACATATACACACATATATATATAGACATATATACATATATACACATATATACATATATACACACATATACATATATACACATATACACACATATACATATATACACACATATACATATATAAACACACATATACATATATAAACACACATATATACATATACAGGTCCTTCTCAAAAAAATAGCATATTGTGATAAAGGTCATTATTTTCCATAATGTAATGATAAAAATGAAACTTTCATATATTTCAGATTCATTGCACACCAACTGAAATATTTCAGGTCTTTAATTGTTTTAATACTGATGATTATGGCATACAGCTCATGAAAACCCAAAATGCCTGTCCCAAAAAATTAGCATATTTCATCCCACCAATGAAAGACAAGTGTTTTTAATACAAAAAATGCCAACCTTCAAATAATCATGTTCAGTTATGCACTCAATACTTGGTCGGGAATCCTTTTGCATGAATGACTGCTTCAAT
>NC_056509.1:8220297-8260815 GCF_014905685.2 Nematolebias whitei
GCACCCCAGACCATCACTGACTGTGGGTGCTTCACACTGGACTTCTGGCATTTTGGCATTTCCTTCTCCCCAGTCTTCCTCCAGACTCTGGCACCTTGATTTCCGAATGACATGCAAAATTTGCTTTCATCCGAAAAAAGTACTTTGGACCACTGAGCAACAGTCCAGTGCTGCTTCTCTGTAGCCCAGGTCAGGCGCTTCTGCCACTGTTTCTGGTTCAAAAGTGGCTTGACCTGGGGAATGCGGCACCTGTAGCCCATTTCCTGCACACGCCTGTGCACGGTTGGTCTGGATGTTTCTACTCCAGACTCAGTCCACTGCTTCCGCAGGTCCCCCAAGGTCTGGAATCGGCCCTTCTCCACAATCCTCCTCAGGGTCCGGTCACCTCTTCTCGTTGTGCAGCGTTTTCTGCCACACTTTTCCCTTCCCACAGACTTCCCACTGAGGTGCCTTGATACAGCACTCTGGGAACAGACTATTCGTTCAGCAATTTCTTTCTGTGTCTTACCCTCTTGCTTGAGGGTGTCAATGATGGCCTTCTGGACAGCAGTCAGGTCGGCAGTCTTACCCATGATTGCAGTTTTGAGTAATGAACAAGGCTGGGAGTTTTTAAGGAGTGGGAGGAGGGGAGGTTTTTTTATGCAAAATAATAACTAGAAAGCATAGATTCTTCAAATGTTTGGGGTGGCTGGTTTATGTATAAATATGACAGTTGCCATCTTGGAATTTGATTTAGCAGCTCAATTTTCAATAGGGACTGTTCTAACACCTAGATGTAGCCACGTACTAAAATGGAAGTCGGCTTCTCACTTATTTTTCAAGTTATCGTGTACGCAAGAGGGACAGAGAGTATTTCCAATTCTTTTCACTCTGTGACAGGACAAAAAATACTTAAGTTGTATGTATATAATCATTCCACCCTTGAAAATTAATGTTTTAAATAACTCTTTAAAAAAATCATAGTGAATATGAACTTCATGCCCATGATAATGTCATGTAAACTTTAGATCACAACTGCACAAGCTGCACCCCCAATGAACACAAGTCCTGTGAGAAACAGACAAACCAGCTGAAGTGAGAGCAGGAAGGTTTTTGTGCATCAGTGAAAGTTACTGCTTCTTTTCTAGAGACTCTCTAAAGGTTTAGGAACTAAGAAGCTCCCAAAAGACAAAACACTTCAAGGGCTTCAGTCTCTTTGGCATTCACAGCACAGGCTGGACTGCAGAGCTGATGTAACAACCATAAAACCACTGAATGTTAAGTAAAAATCATCCCATCATTTTTATAGGTTCATAAACTTCAAGCTTCACTTTCTCGACGGCCATCAAGTGTCTTTAACCTGCTTCTCTCCAGTTCACATGAAGCTGGTGCCTATTTCCTGCAGTTTCCTTCAATCACTTAAGATCTGATATTTCAACAAATGTTAACTGTGTGCCCCAGGATTACATATATACGCTCAATCACTGTCCACCTACACTATCTGAACCGTTACCTTTACACTGTTCTGTAAAGCTGAAGAACAAAACACTCCGTTCATGCTGGTAGAGACTTTACTCTCATGTAAGAACTAAAAACATCAAGCACTTCCTGTTAACAGACACAACCACAGCCAGGTCATCTTTGTCAATGTGATAAGAGAACGAATGTAAATAGGAAATAGAAGCAAGTGGGTTTGCTTTGGACACATAATAAACAAAGAAAATACTAGAACTGGTTGTGAAATTCTCTGTGAGCTCTTAATAAAACCGGGCAGTGTGTCAACAACCTGAACGGTTGCATTACAGCAAAGTACAACAGAACAGATGCTGCGTTACCTCCCCGAATGCTCCACGTCCGATCACCTTCAGGATCTCGAAGTCCTCCTTGTGCAGGCGCATCTGCTTCACCTTGGAAGTGAAGGGTTTAGCTGCAAGAAGAATTAAACAGAGGTCAAATGACTGAATCCAAAATGGCAGCGTTTAAAAGATGCTGAGCAAAAAGGGCTGAATTATCGTTTTAAACATGTGGAAAAAGGACAGTATAAAGAAGAATACAAAATAGTTTTGTGTTGACAAGTATTCAGTGTAAATTTGAATGGAAACAGACTCTCAAAGTTTGAATATTGTTTTATTAGGTCTAGCTAAGAAGGTAACATTTATTTGATTCCAGCAAGAAAGGCTTCAAGTCCAGGAAAACCATTTGATGTGAAACCACCAGAAACTGGGAAGGCCTCTGCAGGTCACACTGTGCAGTCTTGACACGAACCCACGTCACCGTACAGTTTCTGTTTATACATTTCTTCTGCAGCAGAATCACGTTCGTCTCACACCTACGACAGACAGAACTGCCCAACAATGGCAACATGGGCTGCTGCTGTAGCTTTGACCGTAACAAACAAAATGTCAGCTGTGGACGGGGTGTGGCTGGTGAAGCTGATCGCAGCTGCAGCCGCTCTGCACCTGGTTATTGTGGTGGATGCTGAATGTGATCCTCGGCTGCTGATGAGCCCATCATACAGAATGTCAACAAATGATGCATTCACAACCACAAATCTCATCTACAACAGCTAAAAATCAGTGAACATGTAATCTGATTACTATCCTAAATAAAAATACAATCAATTGAATCAAACTAATGTTTTCATTTGTTTCAATTCTTAATACTCAACAGATTAAAATAAAGCACGGGCATGTGATCTGCAAACGACCGGTGTTTATAGAATATAAAGGACAACATGCCCGTACGTCAGGCACCATTATGAACTTTATCTCAAAGGTAGAGACTGGTCCTCTTTAAAGAGAGGGGCTGGATGATAAAAAGTTAGCTGCAGTTATGGCTCCTGGTGGGAAAACGAACTTGGGAGGGATCTGCAGCGGCTGCCAGCGTTCTCTAACAAAGTTAGATTTGATCTGTGCAGACAAAGTCAGCATTTCCCTCATTTGTGGAAAGCTATTCAGTCACTTCCTCATTCACATGAGCCAAGGATAACCTGGACTGGCTCCAAGCTCACTAAGGTCTGATTATTAGTTCAACTGTATCTGATGTTTGAAACTTTATGCTGTAAAAATACTCTTATAATTCGGTGGTTGCATGTATCTCATGCAAATGAACCTCTGTTTGCCTTTGGTCAGTGCAGTAGTTCTCTAAAGTCTCTTTGCCATCGATGAGTGCGACTCCACTCGACTCTCGTCTTCTCGGTTCTTCTCAGGTGGAGGTGGTTTGCCTCAGTGACTTGTTTCTCTGCTCAGTGGGTGGGATCAACAATGTAAAGTGGGCGTGGTCATCAATGCAAAGTGGGCGGGCATCATAACTGTAATCTGATTTCAATTATTTAGCTTATCTTGGTACTGCTTAAAGGTCCGGGTGTAGCCATGCTGCGCCATCATCTCGATGGCTCACGGTAAATTTGCTTGTTTCTTGTAGCTCCGCCCAGCTCACGTTGAATCTTCTGATCCACAAGTAAAGACTTAAAGGTCTGGACCTCGTCTTTGGTCCACGATGTGTTTTTATAGCTTCCATACTGAACTAGAAACTAGACAAACTGAAAACAACAAAACTAAGTGGGCGGGTCATCCAGCACCGTAGCTCTGCTGGCCAATCAACGGCTGCTGTCTGCTTACGTTAAAGTCGTCACCTCAGAGCCGCTCACTTGGAACCATGAACAAGGTGGGCCCATAAGCCAGGTTGAGTGGGGTGGTACCGACAGTGGACCGGCCCCAACTGGTGTCGTGCAGAACTGATGAGTGTTGAGACTGTGGCAAAGTGCCAAAACAGTGGAGCACAAAATTATAACAAAATAATCCTCAATAACACTGTATCTTTTGAATCTCATGTCAGTAACTTTTCTCGGTCTGCATATCTTCATCTTGGAAACATCAACCGTCTCCGTTCATTTCTCACTCCCACCAGTACAGCCATCCTCATCAATGCTCTTGCACCTCTCCATTAAACTACTGTAACTCCCTCCTCTCAGATCTTCCTCTTAAAATCATCCATAAACTTCAGCTTGCCCAAAACACAGCTGCTCAGATCATCACCACATTACGTCGAAGGAACACTTCACCCCATCCTTAAACATCTTCACTGGTTACCCATAAAATTTCACATCGACTTCAAGATTCTCCTCCTCCCGTTCAAAGCTCTCCATAACTTGGCACCTCTGTACCTCCCTGATCTTCTTTGTTATTACACACCTGCCCGAAGTCTTCACTCCTCCTTATCCATTTCTCTTGTTAGATCTCCTGCCCGCATGACAACCATGGGGTCCAGAGTCTTCTCCCACAAAGCCCCTCGTCTCTGGAACTCTCTTCCACAGCACATCTGTAATTCTGATTCTCTGCCCTCATTTAAATATAACCTTAAAACTCACTTTTTCAAACTCGCTTATTCTGTTTAATGTCATTACGTTTTCTATCATTAATTGTTTTTGATTTTATTGATGTCTGCCTTTTATTGTTTATATCTTTGTATTTCTTGTTCGGTGACCTTGAGTTGTTTGAAATACGCCTTCAAATAAAATGTATTACTATTATTATTATTATTGTTGTTGTCATTATTATTAAAATAAACAAGTTGTCGTGATATGCAAGTGCTTTGCTGGTTTATATTTGTTCATTTACCCTTACATAACAGTACTGTTATGGAAGTAATGTTTTTAAAGATCATAAATGTAAAAGAACTTGTTTTCATTCTGTTGATCTCAGTTTACCTGTATTTTACTAATCATGCTGTTTTAAATGTTTAAGTACTTCTAGCCACACAAAAGTCCAGGAATTATCTGAAAAAATAATAACCCTCAATGTGTTTTTACCTTTATATAACTGTTCTATTCAAAAGGGTGATCATTTAAAATCACCCACATGCAGTCAAAATAATGTAACGTGCACGTCATTAGTCAGACTGACAGAACTCTGCCTTCAAATGACCGTTTCATTAAAAGGGACTGGATTAGTATCCCCCATTGTTAATATTGGGTTTTGAAGCCGGGCTCAGGGGGCGCAGACAGTTTGCTTTCTCCAAAGAGGCAGGCTTGATTTAAACGTTCGAAAAGCAGTAAACGAGTCGTACTAAATGTCCATGGAAACATCCTTTTGTATTTTTAGCTGCTGCATGTGTCGCAAGAAGACGGATCTGACCAGCAGCCAAGCGAAGGCTCGCCTGCACGGGCCGAGCATCGTGCTGAAGGAGGACGTTCTCCCACAGCGAGGCGGGGAAATGCCTGCTGAAATAAAACAAACAGCTCAACGAGCTCTCAGTTTCTCCCTCACTCCCTCCAGGAGGGAGGGAAAGTTGTTTCTACAGAAACCAGCTCAGCCGAGTCAGGTAGGAAACACCTGACACGGAGCAAAACGCTCGGTCCTTTTAATATTCCACCAGACGACCAGCAGCAGAAACACTTCAGAGACAGTCCATGTAGGTAGACTTGACAGCTTGCAAATAACCAGTTTGAAACTTTGTTACCAGTTTGTTACTATAGCAACATGACACATATTCACAACTACAGAAGTCTCTCTCTACTTCGCAGTTCGACTTTCGCAGTTTTTCAAAATAAGTTTAGACGTGACGCACAACTGGCCGATTGATGGATGAGCTGCACGATCGGCATGGATTATTTAATTAAAATAAATTATTTCAAATGATTTTGCACCTGGCAGCACGGTGGCGCATCTGGTAGAGCTGCTGCCTCTCAGCAGGCAGGTCCCTGGTTCAAACCCCGGTCCAGGGGCCTTTCTGGGTGGAGTTTGCATGTTCTCTCCGTGCATGCGTAGGTTTTCTCCGGGTGCTCCTGTTTCCTCCCACAGACCAAAAACATGCATGTTAGACTGATTGGTAACTCTAAATTGTCCCTAGGTGTGAGTGAGAGAGTGAATGGTTGTTTGTCTCGTTTGTCTCTATGTGGCCCTGTGATGGACTTGCGACCTGTCCAGTGTGTACCCCGCCCCTCGCACAGTGATTGCTGGACATGGGCACCAGCGACCCCCGTGACCCAAAATGGAAGAAGTGGGTAAAAGATAATGGATGGATGGATGGATTTTGCACCTGTGTGCGGCACACAGGTGCAGGAGAAGCTTCTCCTGCAGCATGTCCTGATCTCCTCTCTCTGCCACGCCCACTTCTCCACTGCATCACACTCATCACCTGCTCCCAATCTCCCTCCTTCTGTGTAAATAAACTATTTAAATTTAAATACTGTAATATTTTAAATAAACAATCCATGTTGCATGGACTGTTTATTTTAAAAAATATATTTTTTAAATTTATTATTGTAAATTTCGGTTTATTTTTTCCAGCGAATTTCAACTTTTATGTGCACGTTTGCATCTGTAAGTGCTCTCTCCACTTTCTTCTGATAACTTAGGCTTCTTTCTGCCGCTTCAGCTACCTTTCGGCTATTTCTTGCTAATTTCAGCTTTTCTTTGGCTAATTTACTATTTTTTCTGCTCATTTCTGCTTATTTAAACCAAATTCAGAAAATATGTGTTCTTTCTGCTTCTTCTGCTAATTTAGGCTTGTTCTTCCACTTCAGCTACATTTCAGCTGTTTTAGCTAATTTCAGCTGTTTTTCAGCAAGTTCTTGGGCAATAAGTGTTCACACTGCATCTTCGCAGGAAATGCAATGTCTGTAGTTAAAGTTTAAATAAAATGTCCATTTCTGCTCCGTGCTGCATCAGCTCTGTGAAGGGTTAACTCTTTGCTGTCCTGCTACACTTCTCTTGTACCACTATCCCTACTTCATGGTTTTTCACTTATCGGGGGGGTCTGGAACCTAAACACCCGCGATAAACGAGGGACTACTGTAGTACGTTTTTTGAGTCAACACAACTAAACACCATCCTTCAGTGAAGCAATCTGCTTTAAACCAAAAAAGTCCATGCTCAATAATCCAGGTATACAATCCAACATTTTTTTAGTCAGGTCATCTGGACAGTTTTTTTTTTTGCTGAAATGTTTCACCTTCCATCCAGAAGGCTTCATCAGTCAAGGAAACACACAACACAAAAACTGATTCTTCCCCCAACAGCTTACTCCAAAGTGGAACAAACCAGTTATGTTGGTGCTAAGATGGTGTCTTTGGCACGCCCCCTCCTCTTGTGCCGGCCCTCTTCATCGTCGACAGTCATGTCAAACCGGTTCAAAACCAAAAATGTCCATGCTCGATAATCCAGGTATACAATCCAACAATTTTCAGTCAGGTAAATGGTAAATGGTAAATGGACTGTACTTATATAAGTAAGTAAGTAAGTAAACTTTATTTCTATAGCACTTTTCACAGACCAGGGTCACAAAGTGCTGCACAAAATAAAATAATAAATTAAAAACAAACATACAAAACAATAAAACACAGTATTACGCTAAAAAGCAAGTTTAAAAAAGTAGGTCTTAAGTTGTGTCCTAAAAGTATCTATACAATCCAGAGATCGAATGGTACAAGGTAACTCATTCCAGAGGCGAGGCGCCACAGCTTGAAAAGATCTGTCTCCTCGAGTCTTAAAGAAGGTCCGAGGAGCCATCAGCAAGTTTAGATTGGACGACCTGAGGCTCCTAGTCGGAACATAAGGCTGGATGAGATTCCTAATGTAGACTGGCACTTGTCATATAGCGCCATTCTATCTCATTTCAAAACACTCAAAGCGCTTTACACTACAATCTGTGCCTCATTTACCCATTCATACAGCACTCTACATCTCTACAAAGCTAATTGAACAAATCATTCTAAAGAGACTAATCAGTGCTTTTAGATCACATTCAAACACTGATGGGACACACATCAGAGGCTATGAGAGGTTCAGTGTCTTGCCCAGGGACAATTCGGCATGTGACTGCTGGTGGATTCAAACCTTCAACTCTCGCATTGGAGGACGACTGCTCTAACCACTCAGCCACAGCCGCCCCCAGGTCATCTGGACAGTTTTGTGTTGTGCGTTTTCTTGACTGATGAAGCCTTCCGGATGGAAGGTGAAATGTTTCAGAAAAAAAAGAAACTGTCCAGATGACCTGACTGAAAATTGTTGTATCTGCTTTAAAGTTTTTGGGCAGAAAGACAAAGTTTGTCTTAGTTAAAACTGAAAAACAGATTTATTAGATATCCAAATGTTCTGGTCTGATGCACACGTCACAGAGAGGCCTACTGGTGGTTTAAAAGTAAGCCTGCATGACTGTGAATCTTTAAACAAGCATTTGTGTTACAAAAGTTAAAGCTTTCCAACACAGGACTGAAGTTTTTCATTTGGAGACACAAAGCTGGTGTTGGAAAGACTTTGCTGTTTGTAGACTTGTGGGACCTCTGTCCATTCTTCTACTGGCCTGGATGCATAAGGGCTGTGGGCTTCCAGGAATACGTTTGTCCTGTTTGCCATTAATTACCTCATTATATTTATTTAGGAGCTTGGCTTTGCCAAACAAACTAGGTGGGGCACTTCTTTTGACCCCGTTGGAACCCCACCTCTGTATTGACATTTGACACAAACCTTTCAATAGGAGCTTTCAGACCAAGCAGTGGTAAAAATTCTCTGAGGGTTTTAAGGACAGGACTGGTAGTCCCTGACCCCTTTAATTCACATTTACCACTGATCAAAATCAATCAGCAATCTAAGCTGTCACTGACCCAGCCATGTCTGAGACCTTTACTACTATAACTGTTTTATTTTATTATATTTAACCTTTATTTATACAGGTGGTGTCATTGAGTCACGAGGACTCATTTTCAAGAGAGACCAGTTTTAGACAGTATAGTAGCCATGCAGACAGTAAGCAAGTATCCAATCACCATGAAAACCTGCAGACTTAGACAACTAGGATTTCAATTAGAAACTGTCTAAAAGCAACGAGGCTGAAAAGCTTCAGTTCAGGGCTTACTTGTAAAAGGGAAGGCTTGAGGACCCAGTGAGGACGCAGACAGGACTAGATTCTCCAGTGAGCCATGTGTCTCCCTATCACTTCTCTGAGGCTGAGAACAGGAAGGGGAGTACTCCTAGACCCTTGTTTACCTCAGCTTGTGTGTTTTTTGTTGTACAGACGGAACCAGCACATAAATCCAACAAAGGACTTATCAAGGAAGCAGGAAGACACCCAGGAGCCTCTTTTTAGGTTGAGTGCTCAAACTGAAATACACCTACTGCTTATCCTGATGCTGCTTAATAATCTAAAAGATAGAAACAAACAAACTAGATAGAAAAATCTAAAAGTTAAATCAGGTCCTCTGGATGTATTCTTCTAAAAATCTACCAAGAGGACCTGGGTAACTTGGTTAGACACCTACTTCTTATGATTTTACAAAATAGGATTACAGAACAGACGCCCTTGTGACAAAAAGGGTCGACTTTAAAGACGCACAAAGGAATATCAATATCTACGTACTCTCCCCATTTTACCCACTCTGTCTCTGCACTTCCTCGAGGCAAACAATCCACATCTCTCTCATTATTCAGCTTTTTGCATGCCAGAATATCTGTCCTCCTCATATGCATGCCACAGCTGTGCAGGAGAGGGTTCCTGATCCCAGGTCCTGCCAGAACTGATTGATACACTATCCCATCCAATGAAAGGTACAGGATGCTAGCCCAAAGTCAGTCCGTCCTGCAGCCTTAGATCAGAGCCTGGCATGGTGGTCTTTGACACGGCACATTTTCATCAGCAGGTCGGCACGGGGTCAGTTCCTGACTGATGACATCATCAGTTGAAGGTGTAGTGAACTAAGCTTTGTTGACTTTGTTGAACTCTTCAGATGATTTCTGGGCCGCACACGTGTGATCGCCCACAAAAGCAGGAGTATGGCTCCGTCGCTGCCCTCGTGGCCTTTTGCCCCACTATGGAGTGGACATAGAGACCTACGTGTTTATTTCACACCACTAGGTGACCGTGATTGTGCAACACCCATGACCATGTCACCAATGCACAATGAAAAATCACTGTTGGTAATTCACATAGCTGTCATTATTATTAAAAAATGCCAACAAAAGAGGTCAGTGGCCAATTCTCTGCATCCAACTGTGCCTCAATTAACGTTCACATTTATTTAATCTACATTTTTCTGTCAACATACATTTAGTGACATGTTCAGTTTGAATAAATATTTAAATTTACCTGTAGTTTATTCCTCCGGTCAGAGCCAACAGGGCAGCAGGCCACAGATAAAGAGGGAAACAAGGCAAGCTCAGAAGGAAATTATTGGCTGCACGCTGACCCAGGAGCTACAGCAGCCACATGAGAAAAGCCTTTCATCTGAGCCAGGAGCCCGGTCCACAACAAGGTACTGCTACAAACACGCATGTTCAAATACGTACACACAACAAGACCTAATACTCTGCACCCGACACATAACTGGAGACTATGTCTCTATCTGTCCTTAGTAGAAACACCACAGCTGAGCAGATTAAATGAAGATTTAAGAACAAGAAAACTTTGTTCATCACTTTAAAACCAGATGGTTTGTTGAGGAACACAGTAAATATGCACTTAGTGTAACTGGTCATTCTTTATGAACTGCAGTCACATGTTTGCATGGGTGAGTGCTGTGGAAATTCAGAGTCAATATATCCACATGCACAGTCAACACATAATTTAATAAGACCTGTCTGTACTCCTGACCAACCCATGTGTACTCTGGGATCGAGGTGTGTGTACTTTTACTTTGTTTTAATGACAACCTGCATTTCTTGTCGCAGCTGACAAAGAGGAGCTGCCACATGGTTTGATCCGACATCTTCAGTCATTAGCAACATGCACAGGTGGACTGTTGCCACGAGGTGTGGTAGAAAACCAAAAACGCTGGAGAAGCTCATTTTCCAACCTACAGCATGACTGCAGCTAATCATTTTGCAACGTGTGGGACCAGTGAGAGAACTGGGAAAAGATGAAGTGTTGTTCTGATCAAATGCACTCTGAGCTTTGGAAGCTCCACACACACCAGCATGCACCCTGCAGAGCAGGTGTAAGCAGCAGTGGGCTTTGGGATGCAGTGAAACTGGAAAAACATGAGACGCCACCTAATCCACACTGCCAGACTGGTTTAGCCCCATGCTTATCGGGCCCAGTCTCAGTCCGTACCCACAAGAGAAGTCAGGGTCGTTTTCTGAGAAATGGCCAGTGTGACGGCTCAGGATCACAGGCCTCGACCTGGATCTCTTCCACAATGTGTCTACCTGAAACAGGTGCGTTTAAATTATCACGACACCAACGTGTGCAGATTTCTTAACGCTGCATGCTCGGATTAAAAGAACGGTTTGTATTAGGGGTGCACCGATTGCCGTTTTCTGGCCGATCACAGATTTCTAAAAGTCTGACCTGCCGATAACAATTTTGTTTTATAAGCGACACTGTCAAGTGTTCTAAGGTCACAATGCACCTTCAATTTTCTAATCTTATTTTATTGAAAAACAAAATCCTAGAAACAATACAAACTTGTTTTGACTGGCCATGAGGTAGTGCTCTGAAATATAAATGAAGTTCAGACAATTGTTAAAACAAACAAAAAAATTTAATCTGTAAAATCGGTTTCTCATGCAAGTATCGTCCGATTTCCCAAATTTAAGGAAATCGGGGCCCTAGTTTGTATGTGATTAGGAAACAGTCTTTCATCAGAGAGACAGAAACTGAAGACTAAAAACAAAAGCTATAAGATTCAAGTGGACACCAACATGATAAGAACTTTACTGATCCTGCAGGAAATTGTTGTGCCAGAGTTTCAATAAATAGGAACATACACAAGGAATCACACAAGATATATATATATATATAAAAAAAACAGAGAATATAAAATTAATACCAGAGAGGTATTAAAAAACGCCAACAATTAAGGTCCACAACAGGTCAGGTGCAGACAGAAACACTGAAGTGATTGTTGTAGTGCGGGATTAATTTTTATTGCCCCTGTGTTGAAAGGAAAGACACAAAGGCTGCAGTCAATGCTCACATTGATTCTGAGGTGTTTTAGTAGTTCAGACACTATACACTTATTTCTGGAGAATTTAAAGTTAGTTTCTGCAACAAATGAAGATATAACCGTTAAAAACTGTTCATGTTGTGACATTTTCCTTCACTGAGGAAATGCAGACATCAAAGTGTGACTAGTTTTAGAATGGGTTGAGTAGATGGGAAATGCAATGAATCACCTGACATCAGGGGCAAAACTATACTGAGCTACATGTGAAATAAATTAAAAAAAAAAAACTTAAAATGTATTATTATTTTTAACTCTGAAGGAAAACCAAATGGCAGGATGGAGAGAGCGAGACAGAAAAGGCATGTTCCCGTCCTCGGGCTCAGTCGGCAGCGGGTCGGTTACTGTAAGCGTCCGAGCCTCAAACCCACAACGCAAAACCCTGAGCAGGAATGAGGGACATCTGGAAGTTATAACGAGTGAAGTAATGACAAAAAAATGCTCCTCGCAAGAAAGACAGGGGAGACGGAGAGAAGGAGAGAGGGATTAGAGGCGTTGACAAAAAGGCCCACGCGAGACCTTCAATGTGACCGAAGCTCACCTGCTGCCAACACCAAGCCTTTAGGAAAGAAAACTCAACAACTTGATGTGCTAGTTGACAGATCATGACTAAGGCTTTTTCCTTTTTTTATTTTGCTTTTGGAGTTTTTGTCTCAAATATTTAGCATTTAAAGAGTTGTAAAAAGTGTTCATGATTGAGGGAAGAATAGAGCGTGAGATTGACAACTGATTGGTGCAGCGTCTGCAGTATTGTAGACTCTGTGCCGGTCCGTTGGTCAGGGGGAGGAGTCACTGGATCCCAGAAACTTTTTACTGAGCCGCCATTTGCAATTTCTCTGGATGCGGCGCAGCGGCTGAATCTATTTTTAAGATTTTAAAAACAATAATGACAACACCGTGTTTAATTATGAAGTCCAGGCGTTTTTTTGTGTTTGGTAAATGGACTGTACTTAACTAGCACCTTTCTATCTAATAAGATACTCAAAGCACTTTACAACAATCTGTGCCTCATTTACCCATTCATACAGCTCTATACTAGATCTCTACAAAGATAATTGAACAAATCATTCTAAAGAGACTAATCAGTGCTTTAGATCACATTCATACACTGATGAGACACACATCAGAGGCAATGAGGTGTTCAGTGTCTTGCCCATGGACACTTCGGCATGTGACTGCTGGTGGATTCAAACCCCCAACTTTTGCATTGGAGGACGGCTGCTCTAACCACTCAGCCACAGCCAACTATAAAATTCAAGCGAGCAGTGTCACCGCCGAGGATCATACGAGCTGCCGGGCCGTTAAAGCCCGCGAGGCTGAACCCCGAGCCCCGGCCTCGCCTGCTCACAAAGGCCGGATTTGAGCCCTGGCAGGCGGGAGGACCAGGATGGAGGGTGTAAACGGGTTTTTTTTTACATTTTATGTATAAAAAAACAAGTTTTGTTTTTTTTATCAGTGAAGATTAACAATAAATAAACGGTCCCGGCTTTATCGTGAAATCCTGTTTTCCCTTTGACTTTATTAAATAATCTGTTAATTAAAGTTAATTCAACTGAAAAATTATAAAAAGACTAAATTATTGAATCTCAGGAATATTTCCCTCAAACATGTTTAAAGAAGAGGCACAGCCTTTGATACAACTTTATTCTAACTCACAGATGTACAAATCACAAAACAAGCATTACGCGTTAAATTAAAGCTTTAAATCAAAGCTAAAAATCTGTATACAAGAAATAATCTGTATACAAGAAATAATCTGTATACAAGAAATAATCTGTATACAAGAAATAATCTGTATACAAGAAATAATCTGTATACAAGAAATAATCTGTATACAAGAAACAAAACCACAATGAGTGCAAATACATCAAATGATGAAGAAAAATATAGAATTTTAAATATAGATATCCTGATGCATGCTCAATAATCCAGGTAGAAAAAAAAATAATTGTTTGTTTTGTTTTTTGAACGTCCAGAGGACCAGACTTAACTTTTTATATTTAAATATAAATGTTTTTGTAGAATCTGGTTCATCAGATTTAATTCAGTTCAGTTTATTTATACAGCACCAAGTCACAACAGAAGTCGTGTCAGGGCACTGAACAGAAACAATCATATATAAAAAAAGTTAACAGAAACATTCGTATATAAAAATGATCATTTAACATTATTTATCTGAGGAGCAGACTGCTTTGAGTAACTCATAGAATGGGGGCCGAGATGGTGTAGAGGCAGGGCAGCCGGCTTGGGACCCGAAAGTCCCAGGTTCGATCCCCAGTCACTGCACATCACGTGGCGTCTCTGGGCAGCACGCCTCACCCCCAAAATGCCCCCCGGGCGCTTTCAATAGCTGCCCACTGCACCACCTGGTGGTGGATGGGTTAAATGCAGAGACTAATTTCGCCATTGTATGGAAACATACAGTGCTGACATTGTGATGACATTATTATTATATAGCAGAACTCTCATTAGCAGGACTTGGATTCTGGACACGCCTCCAGAATCGGTCCTAAAGTGCAGGTGTAAATCCAGGCTGAGCTGAGCCAGGCTGAGATGAGCCAGGCTGAGTAGGGGTGTGCAGGGCTGAGCAGAGTTGGGGCAGATTAGGGGCAGTGCAAAAGGGGCATATGTCTCTCTGTTGACCTGGGAACAACTTGGGAGTCCTCCCAGAAGCGCTGGAAGAGGCTGTGGAGAGAGATGTCTGGACCTCCCTGCTCAAGCTGCTGCCCCTGAGACCTGACTTCAGAACAAGCAGAAGTTGGACAGACTGAGTTGTAACAAGCAGAAGCAGCTTTGTAATCTTTAGAGTGAAGATGAGTATTTGTGACACTCATCTCCTGCTGTAGGAGGAAACACCTCACAGCCAGCTCAAGCATCTGCATCACTTTCAGCTGAGAAATGAGCTCATCCGTTTCTCCTTCCTGCTTCAGGCTTTCCATCCGTTCACAAAACTTTTCTCCGTCTAAACATGTCTAATAAGGTGAAATTTCTCCTTCTATAAAAGACCACAAGCTTTGAATGTGCTCCCCACCCTTCAGCTCCATTATATATTAAGTCAAGGCTTTCATCTTCTAGAAATAACCAATGCTTTTTATCCAAAGCACTAAATACAAGAACCATTACAATTAGGCGAGGGCAGAATAAACAGCACACGTGACAGAGAAAAGTTCAAGCTGTGTGATGATCACAGCCATGTCCTAAAAAGGGAACGTGACTCGGCGCCAGAGGCAAGTCGAGCTGATCCTGTTAGCCATTCGATTGCAAGTGGCTTGAAAACGTCCAGAAAAAGACCAAAATTATAGATGAAACTAGAAGCAGACTTTATTACATCTCATGTGGAGGGTCCCCCTGCAGATGTTTGCTTTGAAGGCAACACAAAAGCCAATAAAAGGTTTTGGTGGAGTCGCCCTCCTACAGCTGCTACAGGAAACCAACAAGATATCTGCCGTAAACGTTGGATATCAGTCAATGCAGGCAAAGGGGGAGTCACTTACACAGCAAGCATTACATTGTATTCAATGCTAGGCTGCACACCAGCGACAGCAGAATTCAGTGCTGTAACCCCCCCACCCCCACCGCCTCACCACAGCCAACCCCAAACTCCCCTCAGAGCCATTAGCCTTTCTCTGCCATGCCTTACCAAGGCTTCATTCTTTTCAAATCTTTCCCTCCGTCTTTGTTTCTGTTTGTTTTGATGCGTCTTCATCACGCTGTCACAGTAATAAGAGGGTCTGAACGCTCAGAGGTCTTAAACTGAACAATCTGTGCACCACAACATTAAACGCACAAACAGGATGTTCCCAAAATATTCAAAAAGCCACAAACACCAAAGAAAAGGAGGGAGGCCCGGCTCGACGGAACAATGGATCAGATCCGGTGTGAAGCCGCTCACAGCCGGCTACAGAAAGAGGGTCCACCCAGACCGGCAGTGTAAGCAGAGCTGCTTTTCAGGGCTGGGCTGCGAAGCTTTCTGATGTCTGAGGAGGAAGTCTTCTCTGAACTTCAAAGAGTCCTTCAAGATGGCGCACACACCGTTCAGCCCACATGGCAAACAAGCTGATTTACATTGTTCTGTGTCAACACCACCTCCTGACAGCATCTGCAGGTAAAGACTGAGAAGGTTCCTGGCAGGCCCGGCACAAGGCTCGGCTGGGTTTCTCCACAGGTGGAAGAAGCAGATGCTGCTCTGTTCCTCTGCTAAGCTTCGAGTAGAATGATGAACACGATGAAAGCAGCAAAGTCTCACGCCAAGGACGGAGGTGCACAGGTTCACTGACTGAGGCCAGTCCTGTTTGATAAACAGCATTTCTGTCTAAGATCCCGTTCTCTAAAACCCTTGAGCCAACATCACAGAGCTGCTGGCAAGGGGGGTCTCCAAAATGGCTTCCCTCACACGATCAGCAGAGGATTATATTGTCACTTAAACTTTGAACATGACCAAAAATATTAGAGTTTCACTCAAAATAGTTGCAGAAATGCTGAGGGATCTCAAACTTATCTTGAACCCTTCTCCATTTAATGTTTTATATTCTAGAGCTCTACATCTGTAATTAGACTCCAGCTCTGCTATTACAGAAACATTCAAGGCTCAACACCACATTAGTAACAATTATTTAAAAAACAGGGATAAATCTGCCTAATTCATTCCAGAAGTGCACTACAGTGGATTAAATCGTAAGTCTGGATGTAGCTGCCAGGGTGGGTGCACGGTGGACAAACATGGGTAATGAAAGCCTAGAACACAATTTGACTCGCCACACGCATGAAACAAGGGCATGATTTTTAAATACCATCTACAAAAGAGGTGTCCACATTAAATATGAGATATCACTTAAACTATTAATTCACAACTCTGAGTCTGAAACTGGTCTCCAGTCCAGCAGCCAGTAGGAATGCGCGATATAAACGGTACACGGTAGAAACGATAGAAATTTAGCCTACGATAGAGATCTGTCTTCTACCGGCTAACTGCAGTAATGCTGTGTCTGATGTAAAATCAGAGCTGTCAGTTTAATTGTTACTTTTTTTTTATGAAAACTGTGCGCAAGTGGTGTTAAAGTCTTTCTTTGAGAGCTAAGTAGCAAAGCTACAAGCTAACTACGGTCGGCTTGCCGTAGAGTTGCCGTATTTGGACACATGCGCAAAACGCTGCGTTTCGTTGAAAGTTTTGGTTTTTTTTCCATCGAAAGTTAAAGTAAGTGTTGGTCAGCTTTAGAGAAACCTGCTCTCTGATCTGTGAAAAGATGCTGTGTTGTGTGATTTTACTGCGAGACCCTCTGGTCAAAGCCACAGACTCATTTTGTGTCAGCTCTCCATTAAAGCGGAAGGAGGCGCCCACTAGAGGGTTGGAGGTGAAGTGTTTCAGTTGCTGCTCTGTTGCTGTTCATTTATTAAGTAAGACTGGAAACTGTTAAGAGTTAACAACATATTCTTTTGTTTAAAACATGCGGCTAAATCTACATTTGATATCTTTTGCACTGTTTTGCACTACAAGCAAGAAGCCTAATACTTGATTTGATTATTATTTAACAACTCTCTGGACCTAGTAGTGGAATTTTCTTAATTCAAAATATATGATGGCCAAAGGACACCCTGTGCTTTTTTTCATTCTTATTGCAAGTTTTATACCAAAAACATATCGCCATATATATTGTTATCGCCACCCTTCACAATACATATCGTGATGTGAATTTTATGCCATATCGCACATTCCTAGCAGCCAGTGAGGTACAACTCAGTGTTTCTTCTGCTCTGAACTGTTCTGACTAAACTTTCCTGTAGAAAGACTGTGAGGATTCCCCCGTGTAGAGATGTTTGCTCTCGAGGTGGCCAGCAGAGAAACAGACACCAGCAGCTGGATGAATGTTCATCTGTATCTGCCAGCAGCTCAGTCCCAGGAACAAATGATGGAGTCTTCATAGAGCCTTCACGGGCCAGAGGCCCTACATCAGCCAGGAAGGAAGAAAAAAAATACACTTCTGTGGTTACGAGGGCCAGAGCATGGAAAACCAGGCATGTGTTGTGGGAATGTTCAGCAGCCCAGATAGTATTTTCCAATATGGAGAATGTACAAAAGTCCAGCTGGCACCATCCACAGGTAGACCTGTGGAGGTGCCATGGTACGCCCCTCCCCTTCACATGGCCTTCACATGAAGTTGAGGACTTGACTGCCGGTGACGCTCTGGCATCACATGTCACAACAATCTGACAAACACTACAGCACAACTTTCCTATTGCCTTTTGTGGGCTCAGCCTCCCTCAGATGTTTCCCCTCCTGTGGATGTCAGCAGCTTGTGGAAAATGGGGGGGGGGGGGGTGTATGTGCTCCAGCCCTCCATGGCTCAACTGGTACCGCTCAGCACTGACGCGGCACCATTTAAGGATTTGATTCCCATTGGGGCCACTCTTACTATAAAAGGATCCAGACAAATGGATTAAAGCGTCCACCGGCTGTCCAAAACGTTAAATGAAGACAATTTAGAATAACTGGGCCCCCGCTGAGAGGTCGCTTCAGCTTTCAGGGACAGAAGACAGTGGCAGAATGAAGGGAAACACATAAATATAAACTAAATGAGTCCAAGTAAACCTGGATGAAATAAAAGTGGAAGCTGAAGATAAAATGATGATGGCAAAAGAAAGATAATGGTGAAAACAAGACGGGTCATGCATTTGTCAAAAACTAAGATTAAGATTTCAGGAAAAGCTAGTGTACACCACATGCACGCACGCACGCACACACACGCACTTTCCATCCCTGCCACCACTGAAGGAGCCAGTGATGTTTTCTCTGCATGACGTTTGTATTTCCTATTCAGCATAAAGATGAGTTGAGCTTCCAGCGCCCCCCCCCCCCCCCCCCCCCCACACACACACACACACAGCAAAACAAGTCCTGACAGACATAACAAGATTTCCTTCATTCATTCATTACAAACCTCTCCAGCTACAAGAGCTAAAGTTCAGGTCGACAGGAAGGACCTGCGGCAGCCACGAGTGACGACAACAGACGTTTTAGAGTGGTGGCCTAAAGGAATAGTTTGGACTTTTAGTAAAATAAACTATTAATCTTAACAGTTGTAGATGGAGCTTTAAGCAACCTCAGTTTGGGATAACTGAGCTCAGGTCCAGTAGAGCTGAACAGCTAAAGGCTAGTCCAAACACAGCTTGGGTCAAATAGACCTTTCCACCACCATCGCTTCAACATTACACGGCTGTTCAAGCACAGATATTGTGATGTTTTTAAATATTTAATAGTGTGACACTATGCCAAATAACAGATATCCCGGCAGCAAACCCTACAACTCAGTTCATCTCCCAGTCACAACACAGTTCAGTCTTTAGTCACAATACAATCGATTCAATATCTTTTTTAGGTCAACACGCTAAGATTCCGTGCATAGAACAAACACAAAGGAATGATGTTACCTCAGTTATTTTTACTACTTTTTTATTTTATTTTTCGGCTGCTCCCTTCTTCAGGGGTCACCACAGCAACTAACTTGCACGAAGACTTGGAAGTAGATTTTACACCAGATGCCCTTCCTGACACAACCACACTGAGCTACCACAGCCCTCTGTGTGGAGCAGAGAGCTGCCAGCTAGGATGCCTGGAGGAGCAGATGGTGGGGGTTAATAATAATAATAATAACAATAATAATAATAATAATGTGTTTATATTGTCATCATTAGATTTGATTTAAAGTTTAATTCTTGCTTTGTGATTTTACATCTGTGGGTTAGAATAAAGTTGAACCGAAGGCACTTTCTCTTCTTTAAACATGTTTCAGGGAAATAATCCTGAGAGATCCAATAATTTAGTCTTTTTATGATTTTTTTATCAGAGTTAAATTTAATTAACAGATTATTTAATAAAGTCAAAGTGTAAACAGGATTTCATCATAAAGCTGGCACTGTTTATTTATTTTTATTCTTCACTAATAAAAAACATTTTTTATACATAAAATGTTCGAAAAAACAAAAACGTTTCCACCCATCGTACCAGACTCCCGGTTCTCCCACCTGCCAGGGCTTGGAATCTGGCCTTTGTGAGCACACGAGGCCGGGGCTAGGGGTCCGGCCTCGCGTGATTCAACAGGTCGGCAGCTCGTATGATCCTCTGCGGTGACTCGCTCGAATTTTGTCGTCAGTCACCAAACCCAAAAAACACATGGACTTCAGCATTAAACACGGTGTTGTCATTATTGTTTTTAAAATCTTAAAAATAGATCCAGCCGCTGCTCCGAGTTCCAAGAAATTGCAAATGGCGGATCGGTAAAGAGTTTCTGAGATCCAGTGACTCCTCCCCCTGACCAATCAGTGTCGTGTATTTACGTTTCGGTCCCGACTCAGCTTGCACGGTCCCACCAGAGACGCAGGGACAAAAAAAGGTGCTGAATCAGCTAAAAAATATATATATACTGGTGGAATAGGGATCTTTCCATGGAGGGTGGAGTAGAGTTGGGGCTGAGTAATAGTGGTGGAAATGGGGCATATCTAACCTGAGGCTGTTCAGGGAGCATCTACAACAGGTAAGATAATAATTGGTCACAACTATTTCACAGTCCCAACTTTACCAAATCTGAAGTATCCTTGGAGCTGAACCCTGTCAGCTCTGTGTGAAGTCCTGGTGGGACACATTATGCCATAAAACACAACCTTGAAACAGAAAGCACAAGTAGCAGGGAAAGATGCTAATAACCATCTCCAAAGTGTTATTTTAAAAATTCAAGAGAACAACATGGACCGTCGGCGAACCTCGGATTCAGGAGGAGCAGTGTGGTTTTTGTCCTGGTCGTGGAACACTGGACCAGCTCTACATCCTCAGCAGGGTCCTGGAGGGTGCGTGGGAGTTTGCCCAACCAGTCTACATGTGCTTTGTGGACTTTGGAGAAGGCGTTCGACCGCGTCCCTCGGGGAACCCTGTGGGGGGTACTCTGGGAGTATGGGGTACCAGGACCTTTGATATGGGCTGTTAGGTCCCTGTATGACCGGTGTCAGAGCTTGGTCCACATTGCCGGCAGTAAGTCGGGCTCATTCCCAGTAAGAGTTGGACTCTGCCAAGGTTGTCCTTTGTCACCGATTCTGTTCATAACTTTTATGAACAGCATTTCTAAAATCAGGTCTCTCTTGTAAATGAGTCCTCGAGGCTCAATGGGATTTACCTGTATAAATAAAGGTTGATTGATTCTAGGCACAGCCAAGGTGTTGAGGGAATCCGTTTTGGTGGCCTTAGGATCGCAACTCTACTTTTTGCAGGTAATGTGGTCCTATTGGCTTAATCAGATCGTGATCTACAGCTTTCACTGGAGCGGTTCGCAGCAGAGTGTGACACGGCCGGGATGAGGATCAGTTCCTCCAAATCCGAGGCCATGGGCTTGAGCCAGAAAAGGGTAGAGTGCCCTCTCCGGGTCGGGGAGGAGGTCCTGCCCCAAGTGGAGGAGTTTAAGTATCTCGGGGTCTTGTTCACGAATGAGGGAAAAATGGAGCGAGAGATTGATAGGCGGATAGGCGCAACGTCTGCAGTGAAGCGGGCGCTGTACCGGTCTGTCGTGGTGAAGAGAGAGCTGAGTCAAAAGGCGAAGCTCTCAATTTACCGCTTGATCTACATTCCAACCCTCCTATGGTCATGAGCTTTGGTTTGTGACCGAAAGAATAAGATCTCGGATACAAACGGCTGAAATTAGTTTTTTCCGCAGGGTGTCTGGACTCTCCCTTAGAGATGGGGTGAGAAGCTCGGTCATCCGGGAGGGACTCAGAGTAGAGCCGCTGCTTCTCCACGTCGAGAGGAGCCAGTTGAGGTGGCTCGGGCATCTGGTTAGGAAGCCTCCTGGACGCCTCCCTGGTGAGGTGTTCCGGACACGTCCCACTGGGAGGAGACCCAGAGGAAGACCCAGGACACGCTGGAGGGGCTATGTTTCTCGGCTGGCCTGGGAACGCCTCGGGATTCCCCCGGAGGAGCTGGACCAAGTGATTGGGGAGAGGGAAGTCTGGGCCTCCCTACTTAAGCTGCTACCGCCGCGACCTGACCCCAGATAAGTGGAAGAAAATGTATGGATGGAACATGGACCGTGCACCCACAGTAAACACTATTTCTATCTGAAAACCCGGTCAAATTACTGACAGGCTCTATGAGTGACAGACTGTGAGACTGAAGTCAATTCATGGATATTTGATTTTAAATTTTTAAAGGAGAATAAAACAAGTAATTAAGGCTGCAAATAAAAGAATTGATGTTGTTTAAACAACAAAGTTGTGAAATACACAAAAGCTGAAAAGCATTACTGACTTGCTCCCTTTAGGAACAGTTTTGTGGTTGAATAATAAACTGAAGCAGAACAAAACGTCCGCTGGTGCTTTTCTCTGGCTTCATGTACGACGACGCAGCTAAGGAGGAGGTGCTAGTTGACGTGACAGAGGTGGGATTTGCTCAGAGGCTTCCTGACAGAACATTTTAAACTTCAGGGACGTCTTTAGAACAAACTGATGTCAACAAAAGGGCCCCACAGTTTCTACTGGTCTCTGCAAGTCAAACTGGACAAAGAAAAAAAAACACTTGCATGTACCACAAAAACAGCTTTCAACTGCCAGCAGTGAGCTGCAATCCACATTTGCATACATTTACATTGTGTATTAAAATGTAAAGCAGTGCCCAGCACGTTGATTGGAGTATGCAACTCGGTTTAGTCAATAAAACACACATTATTTTCTTGTTTGTTTCTTTTGCGTTTTAAATTTTTCCTGCAGCTTTGGAAAATAGTGCAAAAACAAGTGTACTGCATACAGCACGTTATGTGTTCGTCCAAAAACAGCAACCCATAGAAATGGCCTGAACTAACAAAGACCTTGTACATCCTTTGACCTTGATTTGTGGCCTTGACCTTGAAGCTAGGGTGATGAAAAAAAATTGTGCGACACACCTTGTAAAGGTGACACAAATTGGCATCAAGTTGTTTAGATTATCTTGAGTGGATCATAAGTTATGATCCGAACAAGCAAATGCCTTGTTTTTAAGTAGACCTTGATTTGTGACCTTGATCTTGGAGCTAGGGCGACAAGAAGTGCACGAGAAACTCCATCTAGTGATTACAGCCTGACCGATATATAAGTAGGGCCTCCAACCAGCTTGTCATTAGCTACGTGCCTGTCAAGTTAGCAAGCTAACCTTTAGCTAACCTAACAGACTATTTCCTTGTAAAACTTTATTCAGAACAATAAATCTAATGTAGAGTTAAAATATATCAGTGTTAGTAACATTATCTTTGTCATCCTCAATGAAATGCCTTGTTTGTCTGAAATATTTACTTCTCTAGAAAGAAAAATAAACTCTGCTGTGGTCAATACTAATTAGACCTTCACCATCAACTGACTGAATAAACAATGAACAGGGAGGATGATATACATGTGTGTGTGTGTGTCTATATATATATATATATATATATATATATATATATATATATATATACATATACATACATACATATATACACATATATACACACACACACACACATTTCTGAGTTTTGGATCAGTTATCACTAATCGAGCTGAGAACTGTCTGATGCCAGTCCCCCAGTTTAAATGATGCTTCCCTAGTCCTACAGTTTAACAGCATAAAAGTAACTTTCTAAGTACCTACATAACAGCAAACGACAGTCGTTTTAATTAATTGGGTTAAGCGTTCTGCTAATTAAAGGATCCGTCTAAGAGTTGGCCGTGCAGGAAAGCTCAAGCCTTATCCATTAAGGGCTGATCCAGAACCAGAAGCCCATCGCTGTGAACGGCAGCCAGACACCTTGAGGCTAATCACCTCCCTGAGAAGTGAACTGAGTCAGCGTGGGGGTGGGAGTGTGCACAACACCTTGTTTTGACGAGCGTGCAGGACAAGAAAGTGGTCAGACACTGCTTCCTGAACAGACTGATTAAACTACTGGCAGCTTTGAAAATATCCTGAGCGTGACGGAGACGAGCACAGGCTACCTGTAGCTGCTGTGCAATCAAATTCCTTCATTCATCTACTAACGAGCATTAACCAACAAGACTTTACTGCAAGGATTGACTTCTTGAGCAAACAGAAAAAAATAGGTGCGAGACATTTACCATTTACCAAAAATATAATAATTTATTTATCAAGAAAAACAAGTGCCAAAGTACCAGAAAATTAGTTTGCAGTGAATCAGTGAATCTTCACATTTCCAGGAGTTGTTCGTGGCTCAATAAATCCAGCTAAATCCTGTCATCCACACGAGAACCGCACATTACCATCATGAACAGCCGGCTCCTGTAATCCAGCTGAAGCTGAACGGGAGTTAGTGTCCGAGGCACAGAGACATTAAGAAGCCTCGTCAGATTATCAAAAGGGACAGAATTATGAGTTTAAAACACGTTTAAAACTCAGTCAGGCAGATGCTCAACACAACTTACATCACTTGATTGATAACACTAGAAATACTTTATGATGGACAAAATCTTTATTGTGTGACACTCACTGCAGTTGTTTTAAATGTTGTTAAAAACAAATTAAAAACATGGCCAGTGTGCTAAACGTCCCATTCTAATACGAAATGATGACAAACGGAAAGCTTTACTGAGAGACAGGAGGAGTAATTATTACTCAGCAGAATTATAACTTGTGTCTGAGTCATATCAATCAACCTTTATTTATACAGGTAAATCCCATTGAGCCTCGAGGACTCATTTACAAGAGAGACCTGATTTCAACAAAGAAAGATGACAACAATGGACAACAGCAACAACAAAAGTCATAGACTTAGAACAAAACCTAGTGTGTGTGTATATATATATATATATATATATATATATATACACACAAACTGGATTCCAAAAAGTTGGGACACTAAACAAATTGTGAATAAAAACTGAATGCAATGATGTGGAGGTGCCAACATCTAATATTTTATTCAGAATAGAACACAAATCACAGATCAAAAGTTTAAACTGAGAGAATGTATCATTTTAAGGGAAAAATCTGTTGTTTCCAAATTTCTTGGCATCAACAAATCCCAAAAAAGTTGAGAGAAGTCCTCTGCATTAATGGTGCCTTTCCAGACATGCAAGCTGCCCATGCCACAAGCGCTCATGCAACCCCATACCATCAGTGATGCAGGCTTCTGAACGGAGCGTTGATAACAACTATCCTTGTCCTCTCTGGTCCGGATGACATGGCGTCCCAGTGTTCCATAAAGAACTTCAAATCGTGACTCATCTGACCACAGAACAGTCTTCCATTTTGCCACACTCCATTTTAAATGACCCCTGGTCCAGTGCAAACGTCTGTACTTGTGGAGCTTGCCTAGAAATGGCTTCCTCTTTGCACTGTAGAGTTTCAGCTGGCAACGGCGGATGGCACGGTGGATTGTGTTCACTGACAATGCTTTCTGGAAGTATTCCTGAGCCCATTCTGTTATTTCCTTGACAGTGGCATTCCTGTTTGAGGTGCAGTGACATTTAAGGGCTCAGAGATCACGAGCATCCAGTAGAGTTTTACGGCCTTGACCCTTACGCACAGCGATTGTTCCAGATTCTCTGAATCTTTTGATGATGTTATGCATGGTTGATGATGATAACTTAAAAGTCTTTGCTATTTTATGCTGGGTAACACCATTCTGGTATTGCTGCACTATCTTTCTGCACAACAATGGTAGAATTGGTGATCCTCTTACCATCTTGGCTTCTGAGAGACACTGACACTCTGAGAAGCTCTTTTTATACCCAATCATGTTGTCAATTGATCTATTTAGTGTTAATTGGTCTTCCAGCTGTTCGTTATATGCTCAATTTCCTTTTTCCAGCCACTTATTGCTACTTGTCCCAACTTTTTTGGGATTTGTTGACACTGTGAAATTTTGAATCAACATATTTTTCCTTTAAAATGTTACATTTACTCAGATTAAACTTTTGATCTGTCATCTATGTTATATTACAAATAAAATATTGACATTTGCCATCTCCACATCATTGCATTAAGTTTTTATTCACAATTTGTTTAGTGTCCCAACTTTTTTGGAATCCGGTTTGTATGTTTGTCTGTTCTAGAATTGCGCTGCTCAAGGTGGCTGCATGTTGGAGCAGCTCTGTTACTTTCATTTTGAGATTTTGCTTTTGGAAAGTTTAGTTCCTCTTTTTCTGGATGTAAATCACATTTTTTAGATGATTGTTTCCTCTGGTATCAGATGCTGTGCAGCTGGAAGGATTTTTACTGAAACTTTTTTAGTTTTGGACATTTGTTATGATGCATAACCATGGCAACAAGGCTGTTTTCTACAAACAACAGCAGCTGATTAACATCTCAAAAGCTCAAATAATATCTCAACTTCAGCCCAAAATCTCAAATGAGTTCAAAAGGATGTTCTGTGGATGCATTCTCATCTACCAGCTGTGCTCGAGTGCCTGACCACTGAGATCCTGGAACTAGCAGGAAACACAGCTCATGACAGCAGAAGGACAGGATCGTCCCTCGGCACCTACAACTGGCTGTCCGCAGCGATGAGGAGCTCAGCAGACTTCTGGGAGGAGTGGTCATCGCTCTGGGAGGAGTTCTGTCCAGCATTTGGGAGGTTCTACAGCCCAAGGTAACCGAGAGGCCAGCCGAGTCTGGGTAGACAGATCGGACAGCATCTGCAGACAGTTTCTTAGGATCCACTGTGGGATGGACTTTTACAAGAGATCCTTCCTGTCTACAGCCATCAGCATCTATAACATCTCTCAATGAAATGAGGATAACGAGTTACAACAACAAATAATTTCCCTCTGGGATTAATAAAGTATTTTTGAATTGAATATATATATATATGTATATATATATATATATATATATATATATATATATATATATATATATATATATATATACGCACACACACACACACACACATATACAGTGAGGAAAAAAATATTTGAACACCCTGTGACTTTGCAAGCTCTCCCACTTAGAAGTGATGGAGGAGTCTGAAATTTTCATCTTAGGTGCATGTCCACTGTGAAAGACATAATATATACATAAAAATAAAAAATAAAAATCCGGAAATCACAATGTATGATTTTTTAATAATTTATTTGTGTGTTACTGCTGCAAAAAAGTAAACCCCTGGTACATGTGGTGGTGCGAAATTATGTACACAGGGTCCCAGTTACATCCAACAATAAGATTAAAAAAAAAAAAAAAAGTAATAACATCTAAGATATGAACTAAGAAAAACATCAACTAAAAATACACTAAGCACGAAAAGCATAAAAACATTAT
This sequence comes from Nematolebias whitei, assembly GCF_014905685.2. Taxonomy (NCBI): domain Eukaryota; kingdom Metazoa; phylum Chordata; class Actinopteri; order Cyprinodontiformes; family Rivulidae; genus Nematolebias; species Nematolebias whitei. The sequence goes on from NC_056509.1 coordinate 8,247,474, forward strand.
GTCGAACAGTAGCACGAACATGAGCATGAGTCTGTGTGAGCAGATGAGCACACATGAACACACCAACATGAAACAGATCAGCAGCAACATGAAACAGATCAGCAGCAACATGATGTGATTTTTCACATTGATTATTTTGGTTAGAGATTCATGAGTCTAACAGCCTCAGGGTAGAAGCTGTTCCTCAGTCTAGTGGTTCTAGACTTAATGCTCCTCAACCTCCTTCATGAGGGAGGTGGGGCAAAAAGTGTGTGTGCTGGGTGAGTGGGGTCCTTCATGATGCAGGTGGCCCTCTTCCTGCATCTGGAGGTGTAGATGTCTGTGATGGTGGGGAGATTGACTCCAACATCTTCTGTGCAGCCTTCACCACTCTCTGCAAAGCTTTTCTTTCTGCAGCTGTGCAGCCTCCATGCCACATGTTGATGCTGGAGCACAGGATGCTCTCCACTGCACACCTGTAGAAGGAGGTGAGGACTGAGCTTCCCAGACCAGCTCGTCTCAGCCGCCTGAGGAAGTAGAGTCTCTGATGAACTTTCTTGATCAGGCTGGTGGTGTTGTTGCTCCAGCTGAGGTTGTCAATCATGTGCACACCCAAGTACTTGTAGCTGGAGACCACTTCCACCGCAGATCCTCATGTTCAGGGGGGTGTAGGTGTGTTTGTTCCTTCTGAAGTCCACAATCATCTCCTTTGTCTTCTTCACATTGATGTCGTTTGTGATGCATCCCACCACCGCTGCATCATCTGCAAACTTTACAATGTGACAGCCTGGATGGGTAGCTGCACATTCATACGTGAGCAGAGTAAACAGAAGGGGGCTCAACACACATCCCTGAGGAGAGCCAGTGCTGAGGGTTATGGTGGAGGAGGAGAAGTTGTGGATCCTCACTAACTGTGGTCTGTTTGTTAAGAAGTCTAGTACCCAGTTGCAAATGGAGGGGCTTAGTCCTAGTGTGTGGATAGTTTGTCCATCAGGGTTTGGGGGATCATGCTGTTGAAGGTGGATGTGAAGTCCACAAAGAGCATACGGACGTTGGAGTTATTCTGCTCCAGGTGGTTGAGCGCAGTGTGGACCACAGAGGAGGTGGCATCCTCTGTTGATCGGTTCTCGTGGTATGCATACTGATGAGGGTCCTCATTGATGTTGATGGTTGTTTTGATGTGGGTCATGACAAGATTTTCTAAGCATTTAGCGACTATCGGGGTGAGGGCCACTGGCCGATAGTCATTCAGACCAGTCACTGTAGAGCTTTTTGGGATTGGGATGATGGTGGCAGTCTTCAGGCAGGTGGGAACTGTCTCCAGGGTAAGCGAGGTGTTAAAGATGTCTGCCAGCACCTCGCAGAGCTGATCGGCACATTCTTTCAACACTTTTCCGGGGATGTTGTCTGGGCCGGTTGCCTTGTGCAGATTAATCCTCCTGAAAGTACTCCTTACTTCTGCTGAGGTCACGCTGAGATGCTCTTCATCTGGTGGTGAGGTGAGTCTGGTGCTGGGTGATCTGTTCGGATCTTCAAAGCATGCATAGAACTTGTTGAGGGCATCAGGCAGAGATGAGTCTTTGGGGCATTGTTAGCTCCTTCCTTTATAATCTGTTACGCCCCTCCACATGCTCCGAGGGTCTTGTGAGATGAATTGACCATTGATTCTCTGTGCATATGTGGCCTTGGCCTTCTTAATACCAGCAACCAGCTCTTTCCTTGTCCTACTCAGCTCCTCTGAGTTTCCAGACCTGAAGGCAGTGTTCTTGGTTTCCAGCAGGGTGTGTACCTCTGCATTCAGTGAAGGTTTTCTGTTTGGGTAGCTTTTAAAATTTCTGATAGTGAAGACGGTGTCAGTACATGTACTAATGTAACCCAGAACTGAAGATGCGTATTGGTCCAGATCAAGCGATCCTCCATTTTCAGCAGCTTCTCTGGAAACCTGCCAATCTGTTCAATCAAAACAATCTCTCAGTGTGGGGCCACTGTCCTGGATCCAACATTTAACTTTCTTTTGTACCGGTCTGGAGCTTCTCAGCGAGGGCATGTAAGTAGGAGCCATTAAGATTGAGATATGGTCTGACAGTCCTAGGTGGGGGCGGGGTTTGGCTTTGTACGAATCTTTTACGTTCGTGTAAACACGGTCCAGCATGTTGTTTCCATGTGTTGGTATGCCCACATGCTGGTAAAAACTTGGGAGGCAGTCCTTTAGATTCACGTTATTAAAGTCTCCGGCTACCACGTAAAGAGCCTCAGGGTGTTTGTTCTGCAGATAACTTAATATATCGTGGAACTCCTGCAAGGCGTCATCAGCATTAGCATCCGGTGGAATGTAAACAACTGTGATGAAAGTCACTGTGAACTCGCGGGGTAGATAATGTGGCCAACATTTCACTGTTATTTGCCCAAAGCCTTCGAGCAAGAGCTTTTTACAACAGTACAGTTTGTGCACCAACTTTTACTCACGTAAATGTACACTCTGCCTCCCCGTGATTTTTCCCCGTTAGCTCGCTGCAGCGGTCCGCTCGAAAAAAGGGTCCGTCATCCAGCTGGAAGACTGTATCCGGCGTTTCACTTGTAATCCATGTTTCCGTGAGGCAAAGCACCGCACACTTCATCATCTCTTCTGAGGCGCCTGCTCTCAGATGAAGGAAATCCATCTTGTTTTTCAACGAGCGGACTTTCGACAGAAAGAGAGACGGCATCAGGAGTTTTCCGGCTTTAGCGTTAGCTCGTAACCTCACCATAACACCCACCTGGCGCCCTCTCTTCTTAAGCCGGGAGCAGCGCTTCCTCTTCTGTCCGCTGGAACGCCTTTGCTGCAGCTTCCAGGTAGACGACTTTAAGATCTGCATTCTGCCAAGCGTAGTTTTGAGTTTGTTGCTGATTTCTGCTATATTTCGTGGCAAATCCGCTCTTATTCTCATCAATTCGGTTTGGCTATATTTCACACGCATGAAATGTGTAGAGTCAGGCACAGAGTCAATATCAAAACTTCTAAAAACTGGGGTAGTACTGGGAGCCTGTGAAGCTGCAACTGCTCTGAGCACAGCCATCTTAGTAATTAAAAATAGGAAGACTGTTTTAAGACTTCCAAGTGTTAAAACAGGTTTGAAGTACCCGTTTTCTTACACCTGGGGTGGACAAAGCTCAAAAATCTTTCAGCCAATATATCAGTTATTGGCAGTCGCCTTCCCCTCCCAATATCGGTATCGCCGATGGCACAAAATGTCCACATCGGTCAGGCTCTAGTCCCACGACATCATGTATACTTTATAGAAACAATACAACGTGATCATCTTATGTCATAGATACTAACAGAGCCATTAAATCTCCAAAGAAATCTGGCAGGATTGAACATGTGATGTATGGACATTCATTAAAGCTGCATCAATAATCATTTTAAAATTGTGTCGCAGTCCTCTGAATTATAACCAAATGGACTCACGATGTGCCTAAAGATTCCCACTGCTAAAATTAACTGTTTGACAATTGTTAGTGTCGTTCAGATGCCTCATGAAGGGGGAGAAATTAATTTTGGAGAGCACAATTTTACTCCTCAGCAGAGTGCCAAGTGGTTGTGTCTGAATCATGAGCTTCAGTTGAAGGAAGCAGCTCTGTCCACTCAGAGCTGATCAAAAGACGAGTCATTTAGAGCAGTCACAGGGTTTCCAAGGATACAAGAGCGTTGGAAGTCAAACAATGTGAAATATGAGACATGCATGATCTTTATTGCACCATTTTATTGTGTAGTAGTAATGTTTGTGGCTCTGTTGTATTATAAATCCATTCTTACATGCCTGCCCACAACCCATGAAAGCCTCTTGAGAATGGATCGCACATAATGGATAAATCAACGTCTGACTGTAACAAAGCTAAGAACATGCTTATTATGAGAGTGTGTATCCAGACAGCCAGGCTTTCCACAGACGCTCCAGTTTATCTCGGACCGAGGAATTCAGACGTCAGCTGATTAAGACAATCAGATCATTAGCACATGAGATCCTCAGCATGAATGACCGCCATTCAGGTGGAAAGTTGATGAATGGTGCTGCCAAACTGCTCGCCTGTCTAACTTAACTCAAGTCATGTGCATCGACTAGAAAGAGCGGGCAGTGAGAACAGTAAGTACAAGACAAGTGCACATACAGCGACACAGATATATAGCCGGGGTCTAAAAATAGGTGAGGTCACTGTCAACCATCCAAGCAAGATTGGTGCTCGGTCAGCATCAGCTGTAAGCTGCGGCACCAAGAGAACAAGACGCAGACAGCCGATCTCTCTCTCAGCAAAATCAAGCCAGATCTGCAAGCTTTCCCAATCTTTGTTATTTCAGCTTGTCCTCATGTCACCTTCCCATCGTCTAATGAGTCACATTACCGTTCTTCTTACCAAGTTTAGAAAACTGAACAAACTGCTACAGAACACAACAAATTGATCCAGCCACAGCCATCTGACAAAAAACAAGCAGTACGCCCATGTCCCCATCGCCGACGGATTTAAACAGTGAACGCTTGTGGTTTCTGAGATGTGCTTTGTGGACTGAACTGAACAGGGAGTAAACCTAAATGTTTTTGCTGTAAGATGTTCAAATGTAAGGAGTTACACTGTTTATAAGAACAGAGGAAAGTTTGGGTTTTACTTAATCATTTATTTTCTTGTCCAAAGAAGCGCTGAATGATGGATCCTGACGAGTGGAGGGAGCAATTATTTTCATGATCAGGTGCAATGGAGGGGCCAGGGGGTGGCCAATGGTGGCCTCAGCCCCCACAGATTAATCTTCAGCCACCCCAATTGTTTGAGGAAACTATACTTTGAAGTAATATAAAAGCTAGAGAAAACAGTTTCCTCAAATTATATCTATCAGTGTTTCCCCTACCATTATCCAAGTAGGGCACCCGCCCTGTCAATAGATTCAAGCACCTGCCTACCAAGGTCACTCACCAACTCCTACACCCCCACCCCCTCCAACCATCGTTAGCAAGTTCCGCTAACGGTACAGTGGAGAATGTTTCCCTCCAAAAGAAAAAAAAAAAAACTGCCAAAGCTCCTTAAACGCTTTCCAAATAATGGAGAAAACAGCAGCCACAATAACTCTACGGCCGTCGACGGCAGCTGAAAAATACCCAAACAAGCTGCCACAGACCCATCACCACCGGACAAGTGGCTTCAACCTGGCTTGGCTGTCAGAGCAAAGATACTCCCCTGGATGTACAAAACTGAACTTGGTAAGTTATTCAGTCATGCTGCATGCAGCAGTCTATAAATGGGTCAGATGTTTGTGACTTTCCAAATCAAGATGCTCCTCAATTTTTGGGGGGAGGAGCCCCAAAACCTGTAGTGAGAAAAGCTGCACACTTTGTAAATAAATGGTAGTTGTGTTGCTGTTGTACTGATGCCATGCACGTTTTTAAAGTGTGTAGCTTGTTATTCAAATGTGAAAATGCAGTGATGAGAATGAACACAAAAAAACAACAAAAATCTGATCTGTTTGTCTAAATGATCTGTTTAACACATATACTGTGTCAGACCTCCACAAGTCCCTCGCCACTTTGCAGGTCGACTTTCGCAGACTCGCACTTTTGTGGTTTTTCAAAGTAAGATTGAACACGACCCACAATTGTCAACTTTAATATTACTCACGTGATTGGGACGGGATGAAAAGTTAGCGAAAAAAATACTTCAGACAGGTGCCGCCATTTTGTAGTTTTCTATCAATAAGTGTACACTGTAAGGCCAGTCAAAAGAACTACACTACCTAGAAGCCAACAGTGTTTCAGCCACTGCTTTCTGCCAAAATGGAGGGAACGTTATCAACAAAGTCAGAAGTAACAATCTATCTATGAAGCTCACAGAACTGGTAGGAAAGTCTCAAATAATCCTGAAAGTTCCTGAAGCTCAGTTATCCACGTGCACGTCAACCTGGACGGGGCGGTGGGCTTCGTCGCTGCAGGGTAGGTCTGCAGAACTGGAACCGAGCTGCTGGTCTGCAGAGCTGGTGAGTAAAATTTTCCAGTACTGCAGTACATATATGTACGTTGTTAAAATGACATAGGTTTAAGAGTTTAGAACATTGCAAGAGTGTGGAGGGTTTATAAAGCCTTTAAATATATATAAATATTAAAAAATATAGAGTCAGAGTCAGAGTTTCTTTATTGTCATTCGCACCTCATGTGGTACATGTGGTGGAGCGAAATTATGTACACAGGGTCCCAGTTACATCCAACAATAAAATGTCTAAAAAAACAGTAATAACATCTAAGATATGAACTAAGAAAAACATCAACTAAATATACACTAAGCACTCATAACATAAAACATTGAACATCAGCACAAACATGAACATGAGTCTGTGAGCAGATGTGCACGCATGAACACATCAACATTGAAACAGATCAGCAGCAACATGAAACAGATCAGCAGCAACATGATATGTTTTTTCACAGTGATTATTCTAGTTAGACTCATGAATCTCTAACAGCCTCAGGGTAGAAGCTGTTCCTCAGTCTAGTGGTTCTACACTTAATGCTCCTTAACCTCCTTCCTGAGGGGAGTGGGGCAAAAAGTGTGTGTGCTGGGTGGGTGGGGTCCTTCATGATGCAGGTGGCCCTCTTCCTGCATCTGGAGGTGTAGATGTCTGTGATGGTGGGGAGACTGATTCCAACAGATTTCTGTGCAGCCTTCACCACTCTCTGCAAAGCTTTTCTTTCTGCAGCTGTGCAGCCTCCATGCCACACGTTGATGCTGGAGCACAGGATGCTCTCCACTGCACACCTGTAGAAGGAGGTGAGGACTGAGCTTCCCAGACCAGCTCACCTCAGCCGTCTGAGGAAGTAGAGTCTCTGATGAGCTTTCTTGATCAGGCTGGTGGTGTTGTTGCTCCAGCTGAGGTTGTCATTCATGTGTACACCCAAGTACTTGTAGCTGGAGACCACTTCCACCGCAGATCCTCTTATGTTCAGGGGGGTGTAGGTGTTTTTTTTTCCTTCTGAAGTCCACAATCATCTCCTTTGTCTTCTTCACATTGATGTGAAGGTTATTCTCTTTGCACCAGCTCTCCAGGTGTTCCACCTCTTGCCTGTAGCTGGACTCATCATTGTTTGTGATGCATCCCACCACCGCTGTATCATCCGCAAACTTTACAATGTGACAGCCTGGATGGGTAGCTGCACAATCATATGTGAGCAGAGTAAACAGAAGGGGGCTCAACACACATCCCTGAGGAGAGCCAGTGCTGAGGGTTATGGTGGAGGAGGAGAGGTTGTGGATCCTCGCTAACTGTGGTCTGTTTGTTAAAAAGTCTAGTACCCAGTTGCAGATGGAGGGGCTTAGTCCTAGTGTGGATAGTTTGTCCATCGGGGTTTGGGGGATCATGGAGTTGAAGGCGGATGTGAAGTCCAAAAAGAGCATACGGACGTAAGAGTTTTTCTGCTCCAGGTGGTTGAGCGCAGTGTGGACCACAGAGGAGATTGCATCCTCTGTTGATCGTTTCTCACGGTATGCATACTGATGAGGGTCCTCGTTGATGTTGATGGTTGTTTTGATGTGAGTCATGACCAGTTTTTAGAAGCATTTAGCGACTATCGGAGTGAGGGCCACTGGCCGATAGTCATTCAGACCAGTCACTGTAGAGCTTTTTGGGACTGGGATGATGGTGGCAGTCTTCAGGCAGGTGGGAACTGTCTCCAGGGTAAGTGAGGTGTTAAAGATGTCTGCCAGCACCTCACAGAGCTGATCAGCACATTCCTTCAACACTTTTCCGGGGATGTTGTCTGGGCCAGTTGCTTTGTGCGGATTAATCCTCCTGAAGATACTCCTTACTTCTGCTGAGGTCACGCTGAGATGCTCTTCATCCGGTGGCGAGGTGAGTCTGGTGCTGGGTGGTCTGTTCGGGTCTTCAAAGCGTGCATAGAACTTGTTGAGGGCATCAGGCAGAGATGGGTCTTTGGGGCATTGCTCACTCCTTCCTTTATAATCTGTTATGCACTTAATGCCCCTCCACATGCTCCGAGGGTCTTGTGAGATGAATTGACCCTCGATCCTCTTTGCATATGTGGCCTTGGCCCTCTTAATACCAGCAACCAGCTCTTTCCTTGTCCTACTCAGCTCCTCTGAGTTTCCAGACCTGAATGCAGTGTTCCTGGCTTCCAGCAGGGTACGCACCTCTGCATCCAGCCAAGGTTTTCTGTTTGGGTAGCTTTTAACATTTCTGATAGTGGAGACTGTGTCAGTACATGTACTAATGTAACCCAGTACTGAGGATGTGTATTGGTCAAGATCAAGCGAACCTCCATTTTCAGCAGCTTCTCTGAAAACCTGCCAGTCTGTTCGGTCAAAACAATCTCTCAGTATGGGGCCACTGTCCTGGCTCCAACATTTAACTTTCTTTTGTACCGGTCTGGAGCGTCTCAGCGGGGGCATGTAAGCAGGAGCCAGGAAGATTGAGATGTGGTCTGACAGTCCTAGGTGGGGGCGGGGTTCGGCTTTGTATGCATCTTTTACGTTCGTGTAAACACGGTCCAGCGTGCGGTCTCCACGTGTCGGAATCGTCACATGCTGATTAAAGCTTGGGAGACAGTCCTTTAGATTCACGTGGTTAAAGTCTCCGGCTACCACGTAAAGAGCCTCGGGGTGTTTGCTCTGCAGCGAGCTGATGATATCATGAAGCTCCTGCAGTGATTCATTAGCATTAGCGTCCGGAGGAATGTAAACAACTGTGATAAAAGTCACTGTGAACTCTCGGGGTAGATAATGTGGCCGACATTTCACTGTTATTTGCTCCAAAGCCTTCGAGCATGAGCTATTTACAACAGTACAGTTCGTGGACCAACTTTTACTCACGTAAATGCACACTCCGCCCCCCCGTGATTTCCCCGTTAGCTCGCTGCAGCGGTCCGCTCGAAAAAAAAGTCTGTCATCCAGCTGGAAGACTGAGTCCGGCGTTTCACTTGTAATCCACGTTTCCGTGAGGCAAAGCACTGCACACTTCTTCATCTCTTCTGAGGCGCCCGCTCTCAGACGAAGTAAATCCACCTTGTTGTCCAACGAGCGGACATTCGACAGAAAGAGAGACGGCATGGGGAGTTTACCGGCTTTAGCGTTAGCTCGTAGCCTCACCATAACCCCCGCCCGGCATCCTCTCCTCTTAAGCCGGGAGCAGCACTTCCTCTTCTGCCCGCTGGAACACCTCTGCTGCAGCTTCCAGGTAGATGACTATAAGATCTGCATTCTGCCGAGCGTAGCTTTGAGTTTGTTGCTGATTTCTGCTATATTTCGTGGCAAATCCGCTCCTATTCTCATCAGTTCGGTTCGGCTATAGTTCACATGCATAAATCGCGCAGAGTCAGGCACAGAGTCACTATCAAAACTTCTAAAAACTGGGATGGTACCGGGAGCCTGTGAAACTGCAACTGCTCTGAGCGCGGCCATCTTGGATAAGATTTTTAGCTTTGCTACTTCACGGTTTTCCCCCCATCTCTGGAGCGTCTGGAACGTAACCCCCGCGATAATCGAGGGAATACTATATGGAGTTAATTTTAACCTCGTCATCTTTCAAGAAGCTTTGAGGCTGAAAATAATCTATTAATTTTATAACTCTGCAGCAGTGTTCAAACACATTAAATCAGCTACAGTCTACCTTTATCCTGAAACTTGAAACGTGAAAGACCTATCATTTGCAGTGTGTGCGTGTGCGTGTGCATGTGCTACTCTTTATTATTTATGCAGCTCAGCTCTGTGCTGTCAGGTTTCTGCAGGCTGCCTGTCCACAGCACGTCTTTGTAAAAAATGTGGGAGCAAACACACCCTCCCTGTCGAGTGTTCACATATTCCATACACACCACACATTACACAGGACAGACCCGCCTGCTCTGTATCCAGGCAAAGCTTGATGCAGCAGTTATGGAGGGGGAGAGAAGCTGTGAGGAACAGGAGGGACGAGAGGAGATGGCAAAGGAAATGCAGAAGGGACAGAGAGGAGAGAAGAAATGGGATACTGGGAGAGACGTGTAGCATCGGAGTGGATGAAGAAAAATAAAGAACGAGTGAAAAAGAGCACAGTGTCAGACTGATGCTGAGCTGGAGAAGAACGGAGGGGCAGAGCCAGGCCTCGTCCAAACTGCTGCTGCTCCTAACGCTGCACCACAGGCAGCCGCACGGGCCGGGCCCTGAGTCAGCACTTTCTACACACAGCTCTGTCCTATCACAGCTAATGGGATGAAGTGCCTACAGCAAGAACAGAGGGACAAAAAGCTGAGGTCTGGAACTCCTCTTTGTTTCCAATAAGGAACAGAGGAAACTATGTGATTTAAATTACCACTGGAAACTGCTCAGACAGAACATGTGCACCAACAAAACATATCCTGGACACAGACGATTCTGTGGAAACTCCTAGAAGCTTTTTCAGAAACGGTACTAGTGTTAAAATGTCATTGTGTTCATTTCTAGCACAGGTCACAGTAAATGCTCAAAGCACCGTGAAGTGAAGCAGGTTCAGACCAGCAGAGGTACAGATGTGAAGAACTAAAGCCCCATTAAAAAACACTCATCACAGTTAAGATGATGGTCTGACGAGCATGAAGAGCTTGCTCTGAATGGTTGGCCTGTGCTAAACCTAAAAAGGAGTTTCTTACAAAACAACAAAAACAACGTAGACATTCACGTTGAAAATGTAAATACGAGCATTCATCTTTCTACTGCCGTGCTTTGAGCGTATGACTTGTTAGCATCTCCTTACACCACTTCTTGGACATTAAACTGATTGGCCTCTAACCCACATGTCAAAGAAATGTGACAAACAGGAATCTGGAGGAGGAGGAACCAAAGAAGAGCACACGCTGCTCATTTTATACATCTGTAAATGAGTGACGAGGCTCCTGCAGTTACAAACGGCTTCGTTGTTATAATGTGGGGGGACAGTGGGGAATATGAACAAAAACATGGGCTGCACTTCCCTCTTTTACCCATCCATCATCTTTTACACACTATTAAAACCTCTTGAGCTGAGAAATCAAACCAGCTGGCTGCTTCTTGATGAACAGGCAGTCTATCATGTGATATATCCCTGAAACTTTCTAAAAGAAGGACTTCAGTCATGTAGGTCCTGAGTCTGTTTTAAGCCCCCAGTATACCCCCGCGTACGGAGTATACTGGGGGCTTTAAGGTCACTGCAAAACTAAGCCAGTCCACTCCTGGTCCCAGTTCTGAGAGTATGGGGGACACGAGCTTCACCTGCTGGCTGCAGCAGCCTTTCAGCTGGGACAGTGGAGGCAGGAAGTTCTTCTAAACTCGTGTATGAACAGTTTCAAGTCAACTCCAATGTCTGAGCAGGGATGGTGAAGAATCAGTCACCACAAGGAGCACGTCTTAACTGTGTCTCTGGGATAAAAATAAATAAAACAATTACTGGGACAGCAGCCTAACATTTGTAATAAATACAAGTAAAGTCTCTTAGCGTTTCCCTGAGATTACTGGCCTCAACATGGGGGGGGGGGGGGGGTAACGGTGTGCTACCTTACTACTGCCAGCGTTTGTCGATGGGGGCGCTACATTACAAATACTAAGTCGAAGACACTTATCCTGTGGCTACAATCCTGTAGCTCCCCGTCCGGAAGGAGAGGAACTTTCTTTTTTTAGGATTTTGGTGGTCAGGGCGCTAAGTTGTGTTGTCAAGGCAGGGGTGGCGATGATTGTGGGGGCGCCTCTTATTTCAGAGAGACCAAACATCCCGTATGTTAAAGAGCGGCACAGTTTATTCAGGACCTTATCCTTAGTCTGACACCAAACAGTCCACAAAGAGTCCACCAACAGTTCAGAGACCACAGCCAGCTGAAGAGCCCTGCAGAGGACGAGTAAAGGACAAGGATGAACATAAAGACAAAAAGAGGATGGGGGAGGACGGGCCATTTGAGCCAAAGGGTCCAGAAAGGCTGGCTAATGATTTGTGCTACAGAGAGTCCTCTGGGAGATGGAGGAAGGAAACCAGGCGGCCACGTTCTGATGACACATCACCATCAGCAGCACACATTTATGTTCCTACAAAGCTTCAAGAAGACGGACTAGATGAAGGGCCACCAGTAAATATTAGGGGTGCACCGATTGCAGTTTTCTGGCCGATCACAGATTTCTAAAAAGTCTGACCTGCCGATTCTGATTTTGGCCGAAACCGATTTTGTTTTACAAGCGACACCGTCAGGAGTTATAAAAGGTCACAATGTACCTTCAATTTTTTAATCTTATTTTACTGAACATACCCTTGAACAATATCCTAGAAACAATGCAAACTTGTTTTAACAGGCCATGAAGCAGTGCTCTGAAATATAAATGAAGTTCAGACAATTGTTGTTAAACTAAAATTGGTAAAATCGGTTTCTCGTGCAAGTATCAACCGATTTCCCAAAATGAAAGAAAACCGGGGCCGATTTATTGGTGCACCCCTAGTAAATATTCTAAAATAGAACGAAGGACTTCACATTACCGAGCACGAGCTGGTGTCGGGGTTTTCAAGTTGGTGTGTTGAAACTACTAAATCGAGACGTCACACCTTCGTTTAAAAACTTTTAATAAAACGTCAGAGGCAGAGCGAAAAGTTCAACACGTCCCAGTTTATTTTACAAGCCAGTAACCATTCAATTAACTGAAGTGAATCACAGGAGACACGTTTGATCCAACACAAAGCAAGGTGAAACACCTCCAGGACAAAAATGACTTGGAACCAAAAGGACAGAAAGGTTTAGCCACCATGGGGACATTTTTGACAGTCCCCACATTGTAACGAGGTCTCCAGAAGATCGATGCTGATGCTGTGTCTGCACAGTGAGTCAGCTTAGCTTAGCATCAAGACTGGAATGAGATATTCCCCCAACCTGAGCCGTCAGCTAATTCAGGTCTCATTCATGGTTTTAAATCTGAAATACGACACAGTCAGAGGCAGCCAGACGGTTTTCACTCCTCCAGGTTTTATAAAAACTGCAACTAGTGGTGACCTCACATTTGTTGACGACAAATAAGGATTATTTTATTAGAAGCTGAATAAAAAATGAAAATGTGCAAAAGATGAGCATGTTGTAGGCATTTTAAATACATTTGGACTAAATTAAATGAGATGGACTGAACATTGAATGGTAGAGGACACCGGGACAGCAGAGAACACATGGACCCCTCTACTGTGACGTCCTTTCAGGACAATGGAGTGTGCATGTGTGTGTGTGGGTGTGTGTGTGTGTGTGTGTGTGTGTGTGTGTGTGTGTGTGTGTGTGTGTGTGTGTGTGTGTGTGTGTGTGTGTGTGTGTGTGTGTGTGTGTGTGTGTGTGTGTGTGTGTGTGTGTCTGTGTGTGTGTGTGTGTCTGTGTGTGTGTGTGTGTGT
>NC_056509.1:8260915-8261778 GCF_014905685.2 Nematolebias whitei
GTGTGTGTGTGTGTGTGTGTGTGTGTGTGTGTGTGTGTGTGTGTAAATACAGCAGAAAGGCATCTGTTGTGTGTGTTCTGGTGTGAAGAAGAAATCACCGGTGAGGAAGTAAACAGCACGACCTTGCATCTTCCCCACAGCACCAAAGTGTTGGACACAAGTGAGCTGCAGAGACACAATGCCACACAGCTGTCCCACTTCCTCGTATGACATCATGGACCCATTGAGTCCAGACTAGCTCACATGGAGTCCTTGTGGTTCCTTCCTGTTCTCTGTGCCCACCATAGTCACCGGACGACCACACAGGAAACAGCAGAACAACCAGAGAGGAGAGCAAGGATGTCCTGATGGAGTCCAATACCAGCGATGACAGATAAATCTTTATTTAGAGCACAGAGTCATGTGACCTGCGTTTATCCCTCACATTGTACAGCAAGCTTCATTTATTACTCTGAGATGTGTGACTCCAGGTCAAAGTGGAAATCTGTCCTTACAATCAGCAGAATTGTATCATGTTCAGCAACGGTTGTACAACTCATCACTTTCAACAACAACAAAAAAATACTGTAACACAACTGAGGTCTGAAAGAAGCAAGAACAGTTGTAAAGGTTTCATTTTCTGCTATATTTTACGGTAGATGTTTGTAGGAACAAACGTGCTTGCAGCTTCTTTGTCTAATCAATAAACACGATTTTAAAGCTACAAGATGTAATTAACTCCCAACAACTTTCATATTTGAGCTTGATTTATCTGATAATCCACAACCGTGACAAAAACACAATAAAACACTGCTCCACAATCAACTCTGCCTTAAGGTTGCTACAACACACATGGCAACGAAGCTAGGTGACCTGTCGCTACA
>NC_056509.1:8261788-8262006 GCF_014905685.2 Nematolebias whitei
ACAACACACATGGCAACGAAGCTAGGTGACCTGTCGCTACAACACACCTGGCAACGAAGCTAGGTGACCTGTCGCTACAACGCACCTGGCAACGCAGCTAGCTGACCTGTCGCTACAACACCTGGAAACGCAGCTAGCTGACCTGTCGCTACAACGCACCTGGCAAGGCAGCTAGCTAACTTGTCGCTACAACGCACCTGGCAAGGCAGCTAGCTAAC
>NC_056509.1:8262016-8264981 GCF_014905685.2 Nematolebias whitei
CTAGCTAACTTGTCGCTACAACGCACCTGGCAAGGCAGCTAGCTAACCTGTCGCTACAACGCGCAAGGCAGCTAGCTAACCTGTCGCTACAACGCACCTGGCAAGGCAGCTAGCTAACCTGTCGCTACAACACACCTGGCAACGCAGCTAGCTGACTTGTCGCTACAACACACCTGGCAACGCAGCTAGCTAACCTGTCGCTACAACACACCTGGAAACACAGCTAGCTGACCTGGTGTTACAACACACCTGGCAACGCAGCTAGCTGACCTGTCGCTACAACACATCTGGCAACGCAGCTAGCTGACCTGTCGCTACAACACACCTGGCAATGCAGCTAGCTAACCTGTTGCTACAACACACCTGGAAACACAGCTAGCTGAACTGGTGTTACAACACACCTGGCAACGCAGCTAGCTGACCCGGTGCCACAACACACCTGGCAACGCAACTAGCTGACCTGTCACTACAACACACCTGGCAACGCAGCTAACTGACCTGGTGCTACAACACACCTGGCAATGCAACTAGCTGACCTGTCGCTACAACACACCTGGCAACGCAGCTAGCTGACCTGGTGCTACAACACACCTGGCAACACAGCCAGCTGACCTGAACACGTTCTTTTACTAAGGTGCAGCAGGAAGCTGGAGCCAGAGGCTTCGAGCTTCACACAGCGAGTCCTTGGGGCTGAATTTAAAACCACTTATTTGGTGAACCAGTACAATCAAACGCGTTTGGTTTGGGGTTGGATTTTATTTTAAAGATACTAAAAGCATCTTACAGGGAGGAAATCCAGCCTGCGCTACATTAGATATCCTGGTAAGGCCAAGCCACAATAATGTGTGTTTGTCCCCTGTGAGTGGCGTGTGTGAGGCATGCTGCCAATGAAAGCCTTGCAGGGTGGAGCACTCCAGCTGCAGCTCCACAGCTGCCCACTGTGGGCTCAGTGGACTGAGAAAAGGTCACCGCCTCCTCCATGATCGCTGGCGGGGACCTGGCACCGCCGGCCCTATTCATGCAGCTGCCCAACAAGGCTGGTCTCAGAACTGGGGGACAAGTCGGGGGCTCCACAGAGTGTGGATGTTGAAAACCTCTCAACTTTATGCACAACCAGCACACGATGAGATGAAGTTTTGTCCACAAGAATGTCCTAATCAGATGTTCTCAACTCAGCCATGGATCAAAGTGAAACTGAAGAAGTGACTGAATTATTTTATCTTCTGACTGCAGGGGTCTTGTTCGGTGACCAAAATGAATGCATGAACAGAGCTAGGCAAAAGTTCAAACCACTCCTGATTTCATTCCAAACAGAGACTTTCTTGTCGTTTTACTAAGTGGATCTGATGGAAATTTGTTCAGGCCTTCTGGAAGATGTTCAAAGTTCTTCTGTGGACTTTGGCTGCCTTTGTCCTCTTTTTTGTAAAATGACAGCACATTGTTCAGTTTGTGCTGTAAAAACAGAGGAGTGGAAGATTGAGGGATACACATCCATCCATCCATCTATTCATCCATCTATCCATCCATCTATCCATCCATCTATCCAACTGCTACTTGTTCTGAAGTCAGGTCTCGGGAGCAGCATCTTGAGCAGGGAGGTCCAGACATCTCTTTCCACAGCCACCTCTTCCAGCTCTTCTGGGAGGACTCCAAGGTGTTTCCAGGCCAACCAAGAGACAGTATCTCCAGCATGTCCTGGGATTTACTCTGGGTCTCCTCCCAGTCGAACATGCATGAAGCACCTCCTTAGGGAGGCGAGGAGCCCAGGGAGCATTCTTACTAGATGCTTGAACCACCTCAACTGGCTCCTCGTGATGTGGAGGAGCAGCGGTTCTACTCTGAGTGTCTCCTGGATAACTGAACTTCACACCCTGTCTCTAAGGGAGAGTCCAGCTACCCTAGAGAGGAAACTCAGTTCAACCTCCTGTATCCACAATCTCATTCTTTCAGTCACTACCCAGAGTTCATGACCATAGGTGAGGGTAGGAACATAGACTGACCAGTAAACAAAGCTTTGCCTTCCAGCTCAGCTCTCTCTTCACCACAAAGGACTGGTACAGAGGCCACACTACTGCAGACACTGCACCAATCACTCTGTCAATCTTGCGCTTCATTCTGCCACAGCTCATGAACAAAACCCTGAGATACTTGAACTCCTCCACTTGAGGCAGAACCTCACCCTCGACCTGAAGAGAGCAATCCATCATTTTCTGTTGAGGACCATGGCCTCAAATTTGGAGGTGCTGATTCTCATCCCAGCCACTTCACACTCAGCTGTGAACCGCTCCAGTGAGAGCTGAAGATCACTGCACGATGACGCCAACGGGACGACATCATCTGCAAAGAGCAGAGATGAAATCCTGAGGCCACCGACACAGAATCCCTCCACCCCCTGGCTGCACCGAGAAATTATGAACAGAATCTGTGACAATGGGAAGCCATGGAGGAGTCCAACTCCCACCCTGAAGGGGTCTGACTTACTAACAGCAATGAGAACCACACTCTCGCACCACTTGTATAGGGACTGAACATCCTGTTACAACAGGCCTCCAATCCCATACTCACAGAGCACCCCCCCCCACTGTGTACCTGGAGGAACACGGTTGCATGCCTTCTTCAAGTTCACAAAACACATGTAGACTGGATGGGCAAACTCCCATGACCCCTCGAGGATCCTAGTGAGGGTAAAGAACTGGTCCAGTGTTCCACGGCCAGGACGGAACCCACATTGTTCCTCCTGGATCTGAGGTTCAACCAACGGATAATTCAGAGAAAAATCTAACTACTGGACAAAAACAAAGAATGTAGTTTCCTGATGCATGCTCAATAATCCAGGTGGAAAAATCCAAAAAAGTTCAATCTGGTCCTCTGGACATTCAAAAAAACAAAACAAAAAAATATTATAATATATATAAATATATATTTTTTGCTTTGTTTTTTGTTTTTTTGAATGTCCAGAGGACCA
>NC_056509.1:8274981-8295589 GCF_014905685.2 Nematolebias whitei
GATGGATGGATGGATGGATGGATGGATGGATGGATGGATGGATGGATGGATGGATGGATGGATGGATGGATGGATGGATGGATGGATGGATGGATGGATGGATGGATGTCTATCCTGGATAGTCCCATGTCCAGAACATCTCATGCTGAAAACCCTGTCTCCACTGTGAAGCACGGTGGTGGCAGAATCATAATGTGGGTGGGGGTGTTATTCTTCAGCAGGACTGGGAAACTTGTCAGAGAAGAAGAAAAAATAAATGGTGTAAAATGTAAAGAAATGATCCAACCTCCACCTGGAGGTCGAGGAGTAGTTTTGTCATGGAGAAAGGGTTCAGTCCACTGGTGAGATGGACTGGTCTCCAACTGTTCCACAACATAAAACATGTTCAACATGTGGATCACGTCATGTACATGAAAACGTGCACAATCCCACACATCTCTTTTACTTTCAGGCTGTAGTGCAAACAGCAGTCTCTGATGGAGAGGCAGCTGCCACGGCATCTTGTCAAGGGCAGCATGAGCCCCCGCCCTCCCCCTCCAAAAAATGAAACTCATCATTTCATACAGCCTGTCAGCCCACAAGTTTATCACTCACTTGCAGGGAGCGGGCCCTCCTCCAGGTGCAGGGGATGTAGCTGCTGCTGTGAGAGACCCTGGGGGGTGGGGGGATTATCTCATCCCTCTTGCTGGGCCAGGGACGACTGCTTCCAAACAACTCATTTCATTCATAATATTGTGAAAAGTTCACAGTTTATTTGTGTGAACTCGCTGAATAAATAATAGAAAAACTAATCTGCGCATGAAGGAAGGTGAATTAGTTTAGACCTAAGTTGTTCTGACTCATGTTGGGGGGAGTGTCGATTCCACACATGGAAGGTGGACCAGAACAGGTCAGATCCATCACGTGTCCAGTTTAGGAAAAGAAAAGATTAAGATGACATATTTGGTTTTTAGCAGAAAATATTACTGATTTAAAAATTGAAATTCTTCTAAAACTAAACTTTTACTTGGGAAAGTCTGAAAGGAAAGTCTAAGATCTGAGATGTTCCCATAGAACAGAGACATCAGTTCTCTGCATTTAACCCATCACAGCTGAGGTGGAGCAGGTGGAGCAGTGGGCAGCTATGGCAGCACCCAGGGAGCAGTTAGGTGTCTTGCTCAGAGATACCACGACATGTGGGAATGGCAGGGAGTTGAACCTACAGCTTTCTGGTCCCAAGTCGGTTGCCATACCTCTACCCCACCTCGACCCACAGGAATAACTAGAGTAACACTAGGGTTACTGAAGATGATGATGGGCCGTGTTAAGCAGCAAGCAAAGAGCAGTGAGGGAGGGTTTGAATAGAGAAAGCTCCTCGGATGAGGAGCGAAACGTCTTCTGTTACAAATAAAGTCCAGTTGTTTTTGTCTTGAACGTTTTTGAATGTATCGTGTCCTGGAGGACTGAGAATCTTCACCAGCAGCTTTTTGAAATATTTAACATTTTCTGACATTTTTCTCTCATAGAAAATGAACTGAGCTCATTTTACATTCTTCAAGTCTTTAGATCTGTTTACAACCTTTTATTGCTCCTTTCACTTTTTGTTTTGCTTCAGCTTCTTTCAGCTGCATTCTGCAAATTTAAACTTTTTTCAGCTTTTTTCAGCTTTTTTTCCGCTCCTTTCAGATTCTTTCTGCTAACTAAAACATTTGTGTGCTTCTAACTTCTTCCTGCTAATTTCTACTTGTTATGCTCCTTTCAGCTTATTTCTGCAAGTTTCAGCTTTTTCTGCTATTTCAGCTACTATTACTGTTTTTTAATTAAAAAAAATTGCCTTTCAGCTAATTCCAAATTTTTTGCACTCATTTCAACTTTTTTCAGCCTAATTCAACAAAAATGTGCTCTCTCCACTTGCTTCTGGTGATTTAAGCTTCTTTCTGCTTTTTTTAGCCACTTTTCAGCTTTATTTTTTTTCTAATTTCGGTCTTTTTCGGATAAATTTCCACTTTTTTGTGCTCATTTTGCTTCTTTCAGCCTAATTGAGCAAACATGTTCTTTCTGCTTTCTTCTGCTAATTTAAGCATGTTCTACTTTTTCAGCTACCTTTTTTAGCCTTTTTAGCTAATTTCAGCTGTTTTCAGATAAATTCAAGTCTACTTTTAGCCTAATTAACTTCTTTCCGCTAATTTCAGTATGTTATGGTCCATTCAGCTTATTTATGCTAAATTTCAGTTATTTCAGCTACTATTTAGCTGTTTTATGCTTCTTTTTTTTACCAGCCAATTCCACATTTTTGGCACTCATTTCAACTTTTTTCAGCCTAATTCAGTAAAAATTAGCTCTCTCTCCACTTGCTTCTAGTAATTTAAGAATCTTACTTATTTTTTTAGATATTTTTCAGTTGTTGTTACTAATTTCAGCTTATTCTCAGTTAATTCCCACGTTTTTGTGCTTCTTTCAGCCTAATTGGGCAAACGTGCACTCGTTACTTCCTTCTGCTAATTTAAGCTTGTTCTACCTTTTCATCTAGCTTTATAGCTTTTTTAGCTACATATTTTCATTTGTTTTCAGATAAGTTCAATTCTTTTGTGGTAATTTCTGCTTGTTTCAACCTTTTCAGCAATTTTAGCCATATTTAGCTACCAGTATTTCTATGCTAAATTTAGCTTTTTCAGCTAATTCCATTTTTTTTTTAGTTCCTTTCAGCTCATTCCATTTCCTTCTGGTAGTTTAAGCTTCTTTCTGACTTTTCATCTAAGTTTTGCTAATTTCAGCTCTTTTTTTGCTTATTTTTGTGCTAATTTCTTATTTAATGTAATTCAGCGAATTTATTCTGCTTTCTTCTGCTAATATGGGCTTGTTCTTCCATTTCAACTGCATTTCAGCTGTTTTCTTAAGCTAATTTCAGCTGTTTTCTTAAGCTAATTTCAGCTGTTTTCTTAAGCTAATTTCAGCTGTTTTCTTAAACTAATTTCAGCTATTTTTCAGCAAGTTCTGCAATAAGCATTCACACTGCATTTTTGCAAGAAATGCAATTTCTCTAGTTAAACATACTGTATAGGCCTGTTTGTTTGTTCTTAGCTGTTAGCCGTTAGCTTTGTCAGTATGAATGATACAGCTGCTGAGCAGAACTCATCTGATGACAGATGATGACTTTGCATCAAGTGTCAAGTTAATATTTAGGTGGCAGCTGTCCAGTTAAATCTGTATTTCTTCTTTGAAAAGTAACAGTGTAGATTCACTTCTTTAAAGAAGGTTACGAGTTGACATGGTAGTTGTGTAGTTTAATTTGTGTTTCTTGGAGTGTAATAGTGTTAATTGTTTTATTCAGAAAAGGTTCAGACCTTCTTTGACAGCTGTGCAGCGACATTTGTGTCTTGATCAAAGTGCAGTTGAACAGATTTTATTAACTGTTCTATTGGTTCAGTTTAGAAATGCCTTAATTTAAATGTGTTTATTTGTTTGTATTTGTATTGTATGTTTTTAAATTCATGGTATACAGTATATATGTGTCACTCTGTGCGTGTATTATTCTAGTTTCTTCTATTTCCCGTTTTTGAATAAAATCTTCAAAGAAACTTTGGGTGTCTCTCTAAATCAGGGGTGGGCAATTATTTTTTCCATGGGGCCACATGAGAAACAGCAAATATTGTGGAGGGCTGGCACAAATGACTTTTTCATTCAACCTTTATTTAGACAGGTAAATCCCATTGAGCCTCGAGGACTCATTTACAAGAGAGACCTGATTTCAAGTTAACTCAATACTGCATAATAATAGTATTTCATTATTAAAAGCAGTACATAGCACTGTTTTAACAAGCTGGTAAGAGTATTTGTTATGATTAAGCAACAAAAAAGCGAGGTTTCCTCACAAAAAAAGTTATTTATTCAATTAAATTTCCCAGTACAATGGTAAACTGTTAACATTTTTACCATTTGTGACGTTATATTAGTGATCATTTTCAGTCACATTCACCCCAAAACTCATTTTGAGTTTTATATACTGCTGGAAAAAGTTCTTAGCTTTCTAAATATATCACAATATTGTCTTTGTACTCCAAATATTATGAAACATCATATAATAGTGATCGTCACTGAACTGTGATTTCGAGTCCCGGTTCTTTACGTGCCTACATTTGTAGTCTAAACATCTCATTTGGTGTTTATCAGTTCTTTTTTCTTGTTTAGTGAGAGAAGTTTAGTCTCTGTTGGGCTTTAACGGAAATGTTAAAGTCAGGTTGAAGGTCTGAGGTGGAGATGTGAAGCAAAGCTGACATCATCAGTGAGAGAGGATCTATATCTGGATTTGGTTAAATTCATTTGTTTACATATGTATTTTGTAATTCCCCTTACGGGGGCCGGTCAGAGTCAACCAAAGGGCCGCATGTGGCCCTGGGGCCGTACAATGCCCAGGTCTGCTCTAAATTATATTGTCTGGCAAAGCACGTCCACACACCCAGTGATGTGGGGGAGGTGTTGTTGGCCCAGGGCCCCAAATAGGCTAGGACCGCCCCTGGTTGCAAATATTTTAAAACCTGCAGTTCACGGACAGATTCTGGTGAATAATTGAGTTTCGTTGCCTCCAGCACTTACAGTAACATTAAAACTGTTCCCATGATGTTTGGTTTGAACTAATTTACCTGTAACAAAAATATTAAATAAATAAAAAAAATTATAAATATATACATTTATAATTTTTATTTATTTATTTTTAGGTCAGTTGGGTGAGCATCTACAAAGAAATAATCTGTTTGAAGAGTTTCAGTCAGGGTTTAGAGCTCATCATATCACAGAAACAGCACTAGTAAAAGTAACTAATGATATTCTCATGGCCTCAGACAATGGACTTGTGTCTATACTGGTCCTGTTGGACCTCAGTGCTGCATTTGATACAGTTGATCACAATATTTTACTACAGAGACTTGAATATGATGTTGGAATTACAGGAATGGCTCTAAATTGGTTTAGATCATTTTTATCTGATAGATTCCAGTTTGTAAACGTAAATAATGAATCTTCATCATACACCAAAGTTAGTCATGGAGTTCCTCAAGGTTCAGTGCTTGGACCAATACTCTTTACCTTGTATATGCTTCCATTATATAAAGTTATTAAACAACATGGGATAAATTTTCATTGTTATGCTGATGACACACAATTATATTTGCCCATGAAACCCAATGAATCCAATCAGCTACTTAGACTACAAGCATGTCTTAAAGACATAAAAATCTTCCTTAGATGGATAACTTTTACTAATTGGCTTTTTATGTATATGAATGTTTCTGTTCGGTGCCCTGAGACGACTCCTGTTGTGACTTGGTGCTATATAAATAAACTGAATTGAATTGAATTGGATGGCCCCTAACTTTCTGCTTTTAAACTCAGACAAGACTGAGGTTTTGGTTTTTGGACCTGAGCACCTTAGGAATTAATTTTTCATTCTTTCTCCCTCCTTAGATGGCATTAATCTGTCCTCCTGCTCCAATGTTAAAAATCTTGGTGTTATTTTTGATCAGGACGTCTTTTATCCCCCACATTAAAAACATTACTAGAACCACCTTCTTCCTCCTGCGTAATATCACTAACATTAGAAACATCTGATCTAAAAATGATGCAGAAAAACTGGTCCACATATTTATAAAATCCAGTTTATTGTTGCCATTGTTTACTGTTGTTGTCTGTACTTTATATGCTCTGTCTGGAACAGGTCTCTCTTGTAAATGAGTCCTCGTGGCTCAATGAGACTATCCATCCATCCATCCATTTTCTTCCGCTTATCCGGGGTCGGGTCGCGGGGGTAGCAGCCTAAGTAGGGAGGCCCAGACTTCCTTCTCCCCAGCCACTTGGGCCAGCTCTTCCGGGGGAATCCCGAGGCGTTCCCAGGCCAGCCGAGAAACGTAGTCCCTCCAGCGTGTCCTGGGTCTTCCCCTGGGCCTCCTTCCGGTGGGACGTGTCCGGAACACCTCACCAGGGAGGCGTCCAGAAGGCATCCTAAACAGATGCCCAAGCCACCTCAACTGGCTCCTCTCGACGTGGAGAAGCAGCGGCTCTACTCCGAGTCCCTCCCGGATGATCGAGCTTCTCACCCTGTCTCTAAGGGAGAGCCCAGACACCCTGCGGAGAAAACTCATTTCGGCCGCTTGTATCCGAGATCTCATTCTTTCGGTCACAACCCAAAGCTCGTGACCATAGATG
Organism: Nematolebias whitei; assembly: GCF_014905685.2. Classification (NCBI taxonomy): domain Eukaryota; kingdom Metazoa; phylum Chordata; class Actinopteri; order Cyprinodontiformes; family Rivulidae; genus Nematolebias; species Nematolebias whitei. The sequence goes on from NC_056509.1 coordinate 8,281,159, forward strand.
AGGGTGGGAACGTAGATCGATCGGTAAATTGAGAGCTTCGCCTTTTGACTCAGCTCTCTCGTCACCACGACAGACCTGTACAGTGCCCGCTTCACTGCAGACGCTGTACCTATCCGCCTATCGATCTCACGCTCCATTTTTCCCTCATTCGTGAACAAGACCCCAAGATACTTGAACTCCTCCACTTGGGGTAGGACCTCCTCCCTGACCCGGAGAGGGCACTCTACCCTTTTCCGGCTCAAGACCATGGCCTCGGATTTGGAGGAACTGATCTTCATCCCGGCCGCATCGCATTCGGCTGTGAACCGCTCCAGCGAAAGCTGTAGATCACGATCTGATGAAGCCAATAAGACCACATCATCTGCAAAAAGCAGAGACGCAATCCTAAGGCCACCAAAATGGATCCCCTCAACACCTTGGCTGCGCCTAGAAATTCTGTCCATGAAAGTTATGAACAGAATCGGTGACAAAGGGCAACCTTGGCGGAGTCCAACTCTCACCGGGAACAAGCCCGACTTACTGCCGGCGATGCGGACCAGGCTCTGACACGGGTCATACAGGGACCTAACAGCCCGTATCAAAGGGCCTGGTACCTCATACTCCCAGAGTACCCCCCACAGGGCCCCCCGAGGGACGCGGTCGAACGCCTTCTCCAAGTCCACAAAGCACATGTAGACTGGTTGGGCAAACTCCCACGCACCCTCCAGGACCCTGCTGAGAGTGTAGAGCTGGTCCAGTGTTCCACGGCCAGGACGAAAACCGCACTGTTCCTCCTGAATCCGCGGTTCGACTATCTGACGGACCCTCCTCTCCAGAACCCCCGAATAGACCTTACCAGGGAGGCTTAAGAGTGCGATTCCCCTGTAGTTGGAACACACTCTACGGTCCCCCTTTTTGAATAGGGGGACCACCACCCCGGTCTGCCAATCCAGGGGAACTTCCCCCGATGTCCACGCAATATTGCAGAGTCGCGTAAGCCAACACAACCCTACAACATCCAGAGCCTTAAGGAATTCTGGGCGGATCTCATCCACCCCCGGGGCCCTGCCACCGAGGAGCTTTTTAACCACCTCGGTGACCTCAGCACCAGAGATTGGAGGGCCCGACCCAGAGTCCCCAGGCTCCGCTTCCTCAGTGGAAGACGTGCCGGTGGGATTGAGGAGGTCTTCAAAGTATTCCGCCCACCGACCCACAACATCCCGAGTTGAGGTCAGCAGCACACCACTCCCACTATAAACAGTGTTGGTGGCATACCGCTTTCCCCCCCTGAGATGGCGGACCAGAATCGTCTCGAAGCCGTGCGGAAGTCGTTCTCTATGGCCTCGCTGAACTCCTCCCATGCCCGAGTTTTTGCCTCAGCAACCACCCGAGCCGCATGTCGCTTGGACTGCCGGTACCCATCAGCTGCTTCCGGGGTCCCACAGGCCAAAAAGGCCCGATAGGACTCCTTCTTCAGCCTGACAGCATCCCTCACCGACGGTGTCCACCATCGGGTTCGAGGGTTGCCGCCGCGACAGGCACCGACAACCTTGCGGCCGCAGCTCTGGTAAGCCGCCTCGACAATAGAGGCACGAAACATGGTCCACTCAGACTCAATGTCCCCCACCTCCCTTGGAACATGTTCAAAGTTCTCCCGGAGGTGGGAGTTGAAACTCCGTCTCACAGGAGACTCTGCCAGACGTTCCCAGCAAACCCTCACAATACGTTTGGGCCTGCCAGGTCTGACCGGCATCCTCCCCCACCATCGGAGCCAACTCACCACCAGGTAGTGATCAGTTGACAGCTCCGCCCCTCTCTTCACCCGAGTGTCCAAGACATGTGGCCGCAGATCAGATGAGACGATGACAAAGTCGATCATCGAACTGCGGCCTAGGGTGTCCTGGTGCCAAGAGCACATATGGACACCCTTATGCTTGAACAAGGTGTTCGTTATTGACAATCCATGACGAGCACAGAAGTCCAACAACAGAACACCACTCTGGTTCAGATCAGGGGGGCCGTTCCTCCCAACCACACCCCTCCAGGTCTCACTGTCATTGCCCACATGAGCAATGAAGTCCCCCAGCAGAACAAGGGAGTCCCCAGAAGGTGCACTTTCCAGTACCCCCTCTAAGGACTCCAGAAAGGGTGGATAATCTGAACTGCCGTTTGGTGCATAAGCACAAACGACAGTCAGAACCCGTCCCCCCACACGTAGGCGGAGGGAGGCCACCCTCTCATTCACCGGGGTGAACCCCAATACACAGGCACCAAGTTGGGGGGCAATAAGTACGCCCACGCCTGCTCGGCGCCTCTCACCAGGGGCAACTCCAGAGTGGAAGAGTGTCCATCCCCTCTCAAGGAAACTGGTTCCAGAGCCTGAGCCATGCGTAGAGGTGAGTCCGACTATTTCTAGCCGGAACCTCTCAGCCTCACACACCAGCTCAGGCTCCTTCCCCACCAGTGAGGTGACATTCCACGTCCCAATAGCCAGCTTCTGTAGCCGAGGATCAGACCGCCAGGGTCCCTGCCCTCAGCCACCACCCATCCCACATTGCACCCGACCCCTTTGGCCCCTCCCACAGGTGGTGAGCCCATGGGAAGGGGGACCCACGTCTCCTCTTTGGACTGTGCCCGGCCGAGCTCCATGGGTAAAAGCCCGGCCACCAGGCGCTCGCCCACGTGCCCCACCTCCAGGCCTGGCTCCAGAGTGGTGCCCCGGTGACCCACGTCCGGGCAAGGGAACACTAAGTCCATTTGTGTTTCTCATCATAGGGGTGTTTGGGCTGCACTTTGTCTGGTCCCTCACCTATGAGACTAAACTGGTCTGGTCCCTCACCTATGAGACTAATGAGACTAAACTGTAAAAATAAAGGTTGAATGAAAGACTGGACTATTGCAATGGTTTATTATCTGGATGTCCAAATACTTCTTTAAAACGTCTTCAGTTGATCCAAAATGCTGCTGCCAGAGTCTTAACTGGAGATAGTGGGAGAGATCATCTCTCTCCAGTTTTAGCTTCTCTCCATTGGCTCCCTGTCAAATCCAGCATAGATTTCAAAATCTTACTTCTAACCTACAAAGCTCTCAACAACCTAGCTCCATCTTATATTACAGATCTTATTGTTCCATATTTTCCTAACAGAGCACTTCGCTCTCAGACTGCAGGTTTACTTGTGGTTCCTAGAATTTACAAAAAAAGAATGGGAGGAATATCTTTCAGTTATCAGGCTCCTCTCTTGTGGAACCAACTTCCAGTTTCTGTCCGTGAGGCTGACACATTATCCAGTTTTAAAACTAGACTTAAGACTTTCCTTTTTGATAAATCCTATAGTTAGGGTTGGCTTGGGTTTCCTGAGCTGTCCCTTAGTTATGCTGCTATATTAGACTGCTGGAGGACAAACTGACCACATGTCCTCTCTCTGCTGTTGTCTTTACTTACTCTGCTCAACCTGTTTGCATTTGTAATTATTTCTATCTTAACATGTTTTTTTTGTCTTTCCTCCTATAGAAACCACACCTGGACCTGTCATTCTGTGTCTGTTTCTACTTCCTGTTCCTCTCAAACCCAGCCGGCTTCTTTAATGGTAATGGATCAATTGAATTCCTTGATCTCTGCTTAGTTCTGACAAATCCTGTCTGGTCCTGCTGGGTTGAATTAAGTATGGATTGTGGTCTCCAGGCTGGATGTGTCTTCATCTGTCTGTGTGAGACGCAATTAGTACGTCCTTTAACTATGTGTGTGGGGGGGGACTGTTCACCTCACAGACTGATCAACAAGTATTGACCCATCAGATTGATGGTTATTGGCTTGATGGATTGGATCCAGGAACTCAGTCACGAGAAGCAAAACAAGAAGCAGGACAAGTCTCCCCATTCAGGTGCAAAGCGGCGCTTCTAAATATTTGATGTTGGGATAACGGCCCTCAGGAAGCAGGTGACAATCACCTCAAGCTCATTGTTGACCTGTTGGAGAATCCTGCATGTAATAACTGTTTCCACGGGGACGTCTGCAAAGAGATGCAACACGCAAAGAGCCAAATAAGCAAATTCCTCATCTTTCTGAAGGTCTTCAGCAGCTTCATGTTGTTAAATGAAGGGGGTGGGGGGTGGGGGTGGGGGGGTCATGTTTCCCAAATGGAAGGGAATGAGGGATAAACTGGAATGCTTTTGAATGCAAATGGTGGATGTTAATTAATGCCTGCTGTTGTTGTTGTTGTTGACCGTGTGGGAGCCCTTTAGTTGGATGGGGGGGGGGGACTTTGATTAAAAAGAAACGGCACCTCAGAGCGTTTGAACTGATCGGCAAAGGGGGGAGGAAGGACTGGGAACTATCACACAGATGGCTGCTTAATTTCCCAAATTAGGGGCTGTAATGTGAGGGACGTGGAGAGCTGAGACTGTTGGACAGGAGACACGAGACCTGAATGTCTGCTCCAACGACTGGAGGGAATCAGATCATGACAAGTGAAGAAATCTAGGCAGAACTGTCTTCTCCCGCCCGGGAGAACGTGCCAGCTGTTGTGTGATTTTGTCAGAACTTTGTTATGAGCGAGTTGTAGCAGAGAATGGCTGAACTCCGTGGTGTCATTTAGCTTTAGCTGCTCTACTGAGAACCCCGTTAGAAAATACAGCCATGTTTAAAACTGTTCCAGTAAAATGATAAAGATGATAAATAAACGACGAAGAGCTTGAACTGTCGGAAACAGTGGCAGTTACTTTGTGACATACATGAGTGGAGACCCCAGCAGGAAGAAACCTTCTCCAATGCTGTAGGAGGGGGAGGGGGTTCCCAAAGGTCATGTATAAATAAAGGTTGATTGATTGATTTATTGTTGAGTATAAACTGTAGAAAAACACATCACACAAATAGGTCAAGAGCAGATTTCTGAACTTCTTGCAGAGAATAAATCCAGCAGCCTTCGGCTGATCTTTATTGACTGGTTGCTGCTTACAAATGCTTTAATTTCCAGAGGTTTCTGTAGCGTCACTTGGGGTAATGTTAGCATAATTTCCTCTGTTGAATACTGCCATGAACGAGCACCGTCCCCTTTAACTAAACTAGTAAAGAAAAACTGTCCGGCTTGATTTACTGACTGAACACAAGGTTCAACAGCGTGACACACACCGACCTTTGACTTGTTTCAACTTTCCCAAGACCTTCACAAACCAACTATTCTTTGTTCTCACAACTTTACACTTTTTATACAGTTTATGTGTTTGCCTTTTCGCAAAACATCTCATGAACAATTAGGCAGATTTGAATGAAACTCTCAGAAAGTAATCATAGGATGTCCCCAGTCATTGCACATCTCATGGTGTCTCTGAGCAGGACACCCTATCCCCGGGCACTTTCAATAGCTGCCCACTGCTCCACCTGGGGGTGGATGGGTTAAATGAGCCAATGTTGCCATTGTATGGAAACATACAATGATGACAACACATAACACATTAACATTATTATTATTACCAGTATTACATTTACAACTCATTAACTTTTGAAGTCAACCCAGATGAAAACAGCTGCCACAACCAGCTGATCTCAGAAAACACAACAATGGCTCTTTTCAGGCGGATAATAACAGGTGGCTAACTTTAGTCCCCAATTAAAGACTGGAAGATTTCTAACATAAAAAGGGAGACAGAAACACATGTGTGCAGTTACCATGGTAACCCCAGTGAGTCACTGGCAGATACACAGTTGTGTAGTTACCATGGTAACCACAGTGAGTCACTGACAGAAACACAGGTGTGTGGTTACCATGGTAACCACAGTGAGTCATTGGTAGAAACACAGGTGTGCGGTTACCATGGTAACCACAGTGAGTCACTGGCAGAAACACAGGTGTGCGGTTACCATGGTAACCACAGTGAGTCTGTGGCAGAAACACAGGTGTTCGGTTACCATGGTAACCACAGTGAGTCACTGACAGCAGCTATAATTTAGGGGCAGCTGTGGCTGAGTGGTTAGAGCTGTCGTCCTCCAATGCGAGAGTTGAGGGTTTGATTCCACCAGCAGTCACATGTAAAAGTGTCACTGGGCAAGACACTGAACCCCTCGTTGCCTCTGATGTGTGTCCCATCAGTTTATGAATGTGATAATGCTCTGATTAGTTGTTGTACAGATCTAGTATAGAGCTGTATGAATGGGTAAATGAAGACACAGATTGTAAAGAGCTTTGAGTATCTTGATCAAATAAACAGGTGCTATAGAAGTACAGTCCATTTACCACTTCTTTTGGTGCTCTTCACACGTTTACAGTTTTTACATCAAACTGTCAGTATTTTTTCAGCATAGGTCAGGGGTGGGCAACATTTGAAGATATGGAGCTGCATAGAGAATTAGAAAATAAATTTCATCTGGAGGACTTTCTTGTAGCACAGTTAGTATGCTTGATTAAAAACATGCGTCTCCAACACTCTTTAGGAATAGAAGACAAACTTTCTGTAAACTGACTCTTGCAACAACTTATGACCCTGAATGTGCAGATAAAATAACGCTGTTTTTTTGTTTGTTTGTTTTGTTTTTGTTTAAATGTTCAGTCCAGTCCTGGAAACATACCAACTTTAAAAAGGTTTGTCTTAACCGAAATGTTTTCACTGTATTTGTCCAAGATGTCTAATTGAAACTTATTTAAATTTAGTTTATAACCTGTTGGTGTTTAAAGTGTTTCTTTCTAATTAAGATTTTGGGGGGCGGATGAAGACAGTCCAAGGGGGGGTCCGTGTACCTCAAGGGCCACATTTGGCCCTTGGGCCATAATTTGACCAGGTCTGGTTTAGATCATTACAAAAGTTGGTCTCATATGTTTTGGGGCTTTAGAGAAGAAGGAAGTTGTTTGTGTCTGCACTTTTCAGTAGATCTGCAGAACTTTTTGCTGTCCTCTCCCTGTCCTTTGATGAGACCACATTCTGTCCTCTCCCTGTCCTTCGATGAGACCACATTCTGTCCTCTCCCTGTCCTTCAATGAGACCACATTCTGTCCTCTCCCTGTCCTTCAATGAGACCACATTCTGTCCTTTCCCTGTCCTTCAATGAGACCACATTCTGTCCTCTCCCTGTCCTTCCATGAGACCACATTCTGTCTTCTCCCTGTCCTTCAATGAGACCACATTCTGTCCTCTCCCTGTCCTTCAATGAGACCACATTCTGTCCCGTCTAATTGATAATTTGTCTCGTAGGAAAACTGTCTGGGAGTCTGGTAATCATCTGTCTTTTTGTCTCTTGCTGTATTTCCTCTCAGTCTGTCTGACGTCTCTGAGCAAACGGGTCAATACACATGTGGCTCATTCTCCAACCAGGACAGCAACACCCTCATCTAATGTTTGTGTGACAAAAAAAGGGCAAGGCAAATCCTCGCAATGGAATCAGATAATCACCGACCTGTGAAGAGCCTGCCCCAATCCACATCCGCCCCGGAGGGGGGTGGAGGGGGGCCTGGAGCCCCCCACACCCCCCTCACAGATTAGCTGTTTGTTTGGTTAATAATTTTAAATTACTGGAGTGGGACGAGAATGGGCAAAGGAGCGCTGAATAAACATCTAAATATCTGCTTGCCTTCCTGTTTCTGCAACACCCCATCATAGACCCCCCCCCCCCCCCCAACACACACACACACACACACAAAACATGCCTGCCATATGGTTGATCTTCCACACCCAGACAGAAGCCTCTGAGTGACAAGAGTCCTGCCAGACCAGCTCAGTCTGACATTGTACGGAGGAATGTCCTCATGGGGGGAGGGGGCCTTCAGGTTCACAGGGTCAAGAGATGTCTGTCTGGGACACATGTGTGGAGCACACACCACTGCTGCAGAGTGGAGTAATTCAGGAGAAACTGATGTCTGTGATGAAACAAAGTGACCGTGAGTCAGGTGGTCTCAGACTTCAGGACTCGTTTTCATGTTTAAACCAGTAACAAACATTTTCACACCAGCACATTTCATATTTCTTTCTCCTGATTTGTTCAAAAAGGAGTGAACAGAAGTCTAAACCTACCTTTTCATCCTGCGTTACCTGAGTGTCACGTAATAAATCCTGCTTTTCTTGTCTCTGGTTTTAGGAGTCCCTGAAACATCCAAGCAGACCTCCCAGTTCTGGCACGCTTCAAAACAAGCCCAGACAGATGAAAAAAATCAAGATCTAAGAAATAAAACATGAAACTGGTTTCCCTAACTCCAGCTGTTTAAAGGTTTTATTGCTAAACATTATGAGTTAAGTTAAAATGGATTTAATAAAACAAGTCTCTCAGAAAGCACCAATGAAAAAAAGAGTAATATAAATGTTAATGAAAAAAAGAGTAATATAAATGTTATATAATATAAATAATAATAATAAGTAATAATAAGTAATATAAATGTTATATAATAATATAAATAATAATAAATAATATAAAAAAAACCAAAGGGATGCTTTTTTCAAATAGGAAGTTGGTCCCAGCAGTTCTTCCTCCGATTTTATCCTCAAAAGGTGTCCCCATTGAGTTTGTTGATTCCTATAAATATTTGGGTATCTTGGTCGACTCACATCTTTCTTTTAAGCTCCATGTGGAAAACTTGGTAAAGAAACTGAAAGTTAAACTGGGTTTATTTTTCAGAAACAGATCCTGTCTAACCCTGAATGCTAGAAAACACCTTGTATCTGTGACTTTCCTTCCCTCCATTGATTACGGTGACATTATTTACATGAACGCTCCTACAAGAACCCTGCAGATGTTGGATGCTGTCTATCATGGTGCACTAAGATTCATAACTGGCTGTGATTATCGTACCCACCATTGCACCCTGTATTCACTGGTTAACTGGACATCATTAACTTCACGCAGACTCTCTCACTGGTATATTTTCATCTTTAAATCACTTCTTGGTCTGCTGCCTTCATACATCTCCTCCTACATGTCTCTGCGTGAGTGCAGCTACGGAGTGCGCTCTCAGGACATTATTACCTGCAGTGTTCCCTCAATGAGGACTGAACTAGGCAAAAGGGCCTTCTCCTACTCCGCTCCTGTTTCCTGGAATATCTTGCAAAAAGACTTGAAGCTCTCGACCTTGACCTCTCTAAGTGCCTTTAAGAATCTGTTGGACTCCTGGCAGGGACCGATGCAGACATGTTCCTGTTTTTAGTTTTCTACATTTGTCTTGGAATCTAGCTGTTTTTTTGTTTTGTTACCTTTTTCCTTTTAGCCATCCTATTTGTTAAAAAAAAAAAAAAAACTGTAGTATGAGTTTTTATAACTGCTTATTGTTGTTGCTGTTGTCCATTGTTGTCATCTTTCTTTGTTGAAATCAGGTCTCTCTTGTAAATGAGTCCTCGAGGCTCAATGGGATTTACCTGTATAAATAAAGGTTGATTGATAAATAATAATAAGAATATAAATGTTATATAACAATATAAATAATAATAAGAATATAAATGTTATATAATAATATAAATAATAATAAGAATATAAATGTTATATAATATAAATAATAATCAGTCAGAGAGTCTTTATTGTCATTCGCACCTCATGTGGTACATGTGGTGGAACGAAATGATGTACACAGGGTCCCAGTTACATCCAACAATAAAATGTAACAGAAAAACAGTAATAACATCTAAGATATGAACTAAGAAAAACACCAACTAAATATACACTAAGCACTAACAGAATAAAAACATTACATCGAACAACAGCACGAACATGAGTCTGTGAGCAGATGAGCACGAATGAACACATCAACATGAAACAGATCAGCAGCAACATGAAACAGATCAGCAGCAACATGATATGGTTTTTCACAGTGATTATTCTGGTTAGAGATTCATGAGTCTAACAGCCTCAGGGTAGAAGCTGTTCCTCAGTCTAGTGGTTCTACACTTAATGCTCCTTAACCTCCTTCCTGAGGGGAGTGGGGCAAAAAGTGTGTGTGCTGGGTGAGTGGGGTCCTTCATGATGCAGGTGGCCCTCTTCCTGTATGTGGAGGTGTAGATGTCTGTGATGGTGGGGAGAGTGATTCCAACAGATTTCTGTGCAGCCTTCACCACTCTCTGCAAAGCTTTTCTTTCTGCAGCTGTGCAGCCTCCATGCCACACGTTGATGCTGGAGCACAGGATGCTCTCCACTGCACACCTGTAGAAGGAGGTGAGGACTGAGCTTCCAGACCAGCTCGCCTCAGCCGTCTGAGGAAGTAGAGTCTCTGATGAGCTTTCTTGATCAGGCTGGTGGTGTTGTTGCTCCAGCTGAGGTTGTCATTCATGTGTACACCCAAGTACTTGTAGCTGGAGACCACTTCCACTGCAGATCCTCTTATGTTCAGGGGGGTGTAGGTGTTTTTGTTCCTTCTGAAGTCCACAATCATCTCCTTCATCTTCTTCACATTGATGTGAAGGTTATTCTCTCTGCACCAGCTCTCCTGGTGTTCCACCTCCTGCCTGTAGCTGGACTCATCATTGTTTGTGATGCATCCCACCACCACTGCATCATCTGCAAACTTTACAATGTGACAGCCTGGATGGGTAGCTGCACAATCATATGTGAGCAGAGTAAACAGGCGGGGGCTCAACACACATCCCTGAAGATAATAAGTAATATAATGTTATATAATAATATAAATAATAATAATGATAATAATAATATAAATGTAATATAATGTAAATAATAATAATAATAATAAGTAAAATAAATGTGCACAAATAACACTTTATTCAGTATAAGGAGTCATACTTTTGAAATAAAGTAAAATTCAGATCAGTTCATTTTATTGCTAGCACCAAGTCACAGCACACTTCATCTCACTGAACAGAAACATTCATATACAACTAGTAACATTATTTATCTGAGGAAGGGCAGCCAGCACATATTTGATGCTTTTAGTTGCTTTAATATAATAAGATCTGTTTCTTTTAAAATAACTAAAAGCTCTAAACTCAGGTTAAACAATTGTTGGAGTTAAACTCTAGTAATCTTTGAGAGGAACAGCCAGATGATGAAACTGGATGCTGATTGGACTCTGCTGTTAAAACACATCCTGTTTGGGAAGGGGCACCTTTGTCTGATAAGACACCCCCAATTCACAAAGTTTGACTGAGTGGGCGGGCCGCAACCATATAAAAGGCCCATTAGGTTGCGGTGCGTTTTATGTCTCCATCATGGATTGTGTGCGTGTGTTGCTTCAGTGCGCGGCTCTGCTCGGCCTCTCCGGGGCCTTCAGCCATCAGGACGTGAAGGACGCGCTGCTGCAGAAACTCGGCCTGGATCAGGTTCCTCACATCCACAAACGGGACTTGGAGAACCTGGTGATACCGGCGCGCATGAAAAACAAGTACTCGTCCCTGCTGAAGGTGCAAGGCAGCAGGATGCGCAGATCTGTGCCCAGCCTGGCGGGCATTCTGAGGGGGGCCCCCGGCAGTGCAGGTAAGGAGACTTTGTCTCAATGGGACACTAAATGTGATTAGACTAGATTGATTGTAGTTTGGATGTAGCAGTAGCAGAACGAACACTTGTTTCCACGCGTAATGGCGACTTCTGGTGCGTAAAGACGCTTTTACGCACAAGAGCTTTGCTCAGACGTGTGAAATGTTTGGTGTGTAGATGTCTCCGGGGAGTTCGTGTACTCGGACGCCACCCGGCACCGCATGGTGTTCAACATGGAGGCCAGGATCCCGGAGAACAGCGAGGTGACCATGGCCGAGCTGAAGCTCTACCAGCGACCTTCTCACCACAAGCGCTTCACGGCGGAGCGGAGGAGCCACCGGCCGGTGAGCAGCGCCATGGTGAGCATCTACTGGGTGGAGGTGCTGCCCGGAGGCTCCAACCGGACAGCCCTGGTGGATTCACGGTGAGGGCACGAGCTCCTTCTGATTCCATCAGAAACTAAAGATCGAGTTTGAACTCACCCTTGTGCTTCACAGGCTGGTCCCCATTCACGAGACCGGCTGGAAGAGCTTTGACGTCACCCAGGCGGTGCACTACTGGTCCAAGATGCAGCAGCACGCGACCCTCATGCACCTGGAGGTGTGGATCGAACCCGAGAGACCCGGAAGCCACGCTGCAGAGATGGCCAGGAGTGTCCGCTTTACCACCGAGCAGCAGCCGGACATGGAGAAGCCCGAGCTTGTCCTCTACACGCTCAGCCTGGAGGAGTACGGGTAAGAACCACCCCCACCACCAGTACAACTCAACCCCCCAGTTTCATATAACAAGGATACACCCCAGTGAAAATGAGCCCCCTCCCCCCGTTTATTTGAATGTTTCTAGTTTTTGTTCAGCAGAGCTTATTTTTGTATTTTATCATTCTGGAGCTTTATTTTGAAGAAACTGAAACAAAAACAGGTTTTATCTTTGGCGCTTTTATTAGTTGAATTTCAAAAGTTTTTATTGTTCAAATGAAGAGGAGCAAATGACAAGTGTCCCCCCCCCCCCCAAAACCCTAATTAATAATAAAAATACTGAATAGAACAAATAATTATAACTTTAGTTTGATGCTTTTTGAAATATTTTCACATTTTTGTATTTAAAGAAGGAGGAATTGAATTTGAGTCATTTGGATGAGCTGGAGTGTAAAAAAAAGCCCCCTTGCAAAGCCCCCCCCCCCCCCCCATTTGAATAAATGTTTAGAATAAATGTAAACACATTTCTAACTGATACAACAAACAAAAATGTTGTATTTGTATTTCAGTGTATTATAATTATAGACATTATAATGTATATTATAACGTGTATATAATTAATAATTATATTTTAAAAAGGAAGTAAATAATCTTATGGGGTGTAAGTAGGACATTTGGGCCCTTGGTTTAATTAGGAATCCATCCATTATCTTTTACCCGCTTCTTCCATTTTGGGTCACGGGGGTCGCTGGTGCCCATGTCCAGCAATCACTGTGTGAGGGACGGGGGACACCCTGGACGGGTCGCAAGTCCATCACAGAGACACATAGAGACAAACGAGACAAACAACCATTCATTCACTCTCACCTAGGGACATTTCAGAGTTACCAGTCAGCCTAACATGCATGTTTTTGGACTGGGAGGAAACCGGAGTACCCGGAGAAAACCCACACATGCACAGACAGAACATGCAAACTGCACCCAGAAAGACCCCTGGACCAGGATTTGAACCAGGGACCTGCTCGCTGAGAGGAACCAGCTCTACCAGTTGCGCCACCGTGCCGCCCAGAAACCACCCAATTTTATTAATTTTTTTAACTAAAAAACTTTTTATTTTGTTGCTTTTAATGTTTTGAATTATTTACTATTATTAGTTTTGTAATTCATGCTTATTTTAAGAAGGAAGGGTGTGAGGAGAGTTAGTAAATACATAAAAATAAGAGAAAAATAAGACTTTCATTTAAAAATGACAAGTTTGGTAAACGGATAAAAAGCGGACCCCTTCCTCTGAAACACTGAAGATGTTTTAGCTTTAAAGCAGACCTGTAATAAAATGTTGCAGTTTGAAATGACTCTGGTCCGTTTGGCTGAAGAACAGCAGATGGTTTTAAACTGTGCAGGGGTGGAGTTAGGATATCCAGGGCCACCTGCCACCCAGTCCTTTTGTGCCCCTTAGTTTATTTTTATTTTCTCCTTCTCATTTGTCCCTCAGCTCTGGTGGTGACTGTGACGTAAACCCAAAGCGAGGCGTGTGCTGCAGGGAGCAGTACTTCATCGACTTCAGCTCGCTCACCTGGACTCAGTACTGGATCATCGAGCCAGCCGGGTACCAGGCCTACAGGTGCACCGGAGGCTGCAAACAGCCCCAACGCAGCCACGGCTACGGGGAGCGGCGCTGCGTGGTGTCGGAGAGCTCCACGCTGCCCATCATGTACCTGGTGAAGAAAGAGGACCACACCGAAATCGAGGTGGCCGAGTTCCCCAACATGATCGTGGAGAAGTGCGCGTGCATGCTGGACAACGTGTCGCTCGTGTGAAGGCTGGAGCTCCGGCCGTGGTGTCCCATGTATTTAATGCTTTTTAACATTTTGTCCAGAACTTTATTCAATTGGACATTTAGGAAGAGATCGCTGCCGTCTCCCTCTACACGCACTTTTATATATTTTGTAAATAAACATTTGTAGAAACTGGCTCGTCTGTAGTGTGACCACTCAAATTCTGTTGGATCCTTCCTGTTTCTCAATGTTCTCAATCATGAGTTTATGTTTGAAAAATAAAATATTTTATTTCCAGAGCTTCCTCTGAGCCGCTCTGGTTTAATTCACATTCCCTGATCACATCTGCATGCAGCTGCCTGCGTCTTCCACCTCGTTTGCACCTACAGGAAACATCTCCCTGGCAACATGGGGGAGTCACCCAGGGTCCCATAACGATGGTCGAACCTGCTCGTAACGCTTCGTTTACAGAATCTGCTGCAGGAGAAACGCCCAGAGCATCAGACCCTGATGCTGTTTTCTGACATTAGACTGGGGGGGGGGTGTTTCTCAATGTTCTCAATCATGAGTTTATGTTTGAAAAATAAAAT
>NC_056509.1:8295689-8297471 GCF_014905685.2 Nematolebias whitei
GGGGGGGGGGGGGGGACTCTGTCATTCACTGATGCTGCTGATGAGACTAAACATGCCGTCCTGACTGAATTCAAAACAACTGGACTTTATTTGTAACAAGACGTTTCACTCATACGAGGACAAGGCCGGATTAACCATATGGGCAACTGCCCAGGGGCCCATGATCTCTAAGGGGCCCAGGTCAGTCAGGGCACAAGCAGAATATCTGGCCAGCTCCTGCTTTACTTGAATCCCTGCGCTGCATTTGTGCAGCTCCACCTCCTCCCAGCAGCTGCTGCAGCTCGGGGTTTTTTCTTTTTTCAATCGGATCCTCGACGGTGCAACCTGTCAATCAGAAGGCGTGTCAATAACTGACCAATCAACCTCAATTTGTCCCAAAGGTAAACGCCCCTTACCTGCTGCACAGCTCATCAGTTTTTTTTTTCTTGAGAAACTTCTTATTTTAATTAACAAGTTTGTATCTGTTGTGAGATGATTTTAGCAGTTTTGCAGATTTTTAATCTACTTAATGAAGATTAGTACGACTTAAAATCGTTCATCAAACAGGAAGGAGGAATTATTATCTCTCCTCTTACTACAGTGAATGTGGTACTTTGCTATAAGTACAACTATATTTATGGCATCAGAGAAAGCTGAGCTTAAGTTCTCCACATAAAGTAAAATGTCATCAGCATCAAAAGAAGGAGTGTTGAGTTTGAGATTAAACCAGTTTCTGATGTCTGACCAAACACTTTGTATTGACATAAAAAAATAAATAAATAAAAATTGCTTGAGGGATCCATCTTCTGATTTACAAAAGGCAACAAATCAACATCAAATTTAAATCTTCTTTGCAGAAACATGGCTACAGGATTTATCTTATTTATTATTTTAAAATTATTCTCCTTCACTTTAGGAGATTTGGGCCATTTGACATTTAGAATGAGCAGAAATCATTCTGGTTTTATGATTTATATTGGGAGGTTTCTTGAAGGAGTCTTTGTTATACTCAGTAAATCCTTTGTCGCAAACATTCATTGATAATCTTATTTCATTTGAAGGCAACTAAGTTACAGATATTTAATGTGGGCATCAAATCATCACCTTTGAATATATAATATTTTTAATTAATTGAATCAGCTGTTGGTCAGGTTACTTCTTGTTGTGCCATTAGCTCTAAAATAGTTACTGAATCAAGTGTTTACTTCCATCCATCCGGGGGGGGTAGCAGCCTAAGTAGGGAGGCCCAGACTTCCCTCTCCCCAGCCACTTGGACCAGCTCCTCCAGGGGAATCCCAAGGTGTTCCCAGTGTTTACTTGTGTAGGTAAAACTAGATGTTAAACAACCATTAAAACACACCAGAATGCAGGAAATGGCATCTACTTTATTCAAAATTTTCTGGGGGAGGACCCCTAGACCCCCCAACAGTGTGTCCCCCCCACACACACATTATAAATGCTTCTGACACCAGTGGCCAACACGTTACTTAACAAGTACACATGTGGTGTCATGTGGTTTTCAAAGTGCGTTCAACTTAATTCAGTCTTGATGGTTTGTGTCAATGAGCATTTGGAGTTTTATACACAAAAATACACTTGATAGTTAGAATTTTAAGTATATTTACTGTATATTATGGTCATTTATTCTGTATGTTGCCAGATTATGGTGATTCTGGGGTCGTGATGATGGGGCCCTTGAAGATTGTTGCCCAGGGTACAGCGAAGTGTTAATCTGGCCCTGTCCGAGGAGCTTTCTCAATTCAAAGAGCAGAGAGAGTGGGATTCAGGTTATAATCCCCCCCC
>NC_056509.1:8297571-8299652 GCF_014905685.2 Nematolebias whitei
CCCCCCCCCCCCCCCCCCCCCCAATCATCCACAGAGGAAATGGGTGCTTCTGTGGAGAGATGAGAAAGAGGCTCCACAAAGTTTTCAAACCAGTGCCCCCGGTTCACTCCAGGGGCGATTCTAGGATCTGACCTTTAGGGGGACTTAGCCCCCAGTGCTGACAAAAGCTATTGTCTTGAGCAATGTGGTGGCCATGTAAGTTCAACAATAAAGTTATTTAATCGGATCGGACGAGTCTCTTTACACACATACAAACATTTTGTACTGAACGACTACAAAGTAATCGTCAAATAAAAAAAGAAAACACACTGTACTGTTTCATAAATGTCAAATAATTCCAAATTAAAAGATGTCGCGCCACTCTTTATGTGGAATTGCCTATTGCAAAATATTATTGAAAACTGCCATTTGAGCAAAGTTGCCGATAATGAGCCTCCCCCATAAATGTGTTTAAAATATATATAATGGTCTTGACTACTGTTTTTCTAACATGGTTCATCATCTTCTCTCTTGGACTCCCTCTATCCTCCTCGTGCTGTCAACCAAGAGGCACAGGCCAGGTTACACTCATCAACATGTTTACTTTCAAAATGTTGGGTTACTAGGCTGCTCGGTGTGTTTTATATTCCTGTACCTGAACGTGGCTGTGGGCCTAAAGAACAAACAGTATATCCATCACGGGTCAGGGTTCTGCTGTTCCACTGTTTCACTTCCCCATCCATGATGTGGGCCTATCATAGTTACAGTATGAATCACAGGCAAAGAAACAAAGCCTAATATGGGCTTACCTTAAAAAATAAGTATGCAGGCCTACATATAGAGCTTTAGAGCAGGACGTCACTTGTCTGCGGCGCGGCGGCTGATGGGATAGGATGGGCCGGATCCACCATGTTTACTGTCCTCAACATTAACTGTCGAAACAAGCTTTCTCACTGACTTTAAAAAAATCTAAGTAGGTTAAAACAGTTTAGCGATGGTCCGACAAGCATTTCAGGTTTTCATGAGCTGTATGTCATAATCATCAGTATTAAAACAATTAAAGACCTGAAATATTTCAGTTGGTGTGCAATGAATCTGAAATATATGAAAGTTTCATTTTTATCATTACATTATGGAAAATAATGACCTTTATCACAATATGCTAATTTTTTTAGAAGGACCTGTAACTTAGTCTGAGTTTAGACAGAGTGGACATCTGTGTTGTGAAATAAACAGTTTACAGTTTCTAGTGTTGTCACTTTTACTGTAGTAATACTGATGTGTGTTGTGATGTGTCCTCTTCAAGACAAACCTTCAGATGAAACTCCAGGAGAGCAGCTCAGTGAGGCTGCAGATGATGGAGAGGAGGAACATGAACCAGCAGCAAAAAGGTACAAATACAATGTGTGAACAAAGAAGAGCAGAAATAAACCGTCTGTTACAGGAGAACAGGGAGCTCAGGTCAGAGCTGAATAAAAAACAGCTGGACAAATAATTTTTATAGTATTAAATATTATACAGGACTTCATTGCTTTGCCATCTTGTTGTCATTGTTTAACACTGTTAGGCATTTTCTGCCAGCATTAAAAAAACCTCACAATTTCAAATGGTTCCACTAACACTAATGCATCCTGTTCAGCATCTTTTCAAGGTGTCACATCAAACTCTGTCTAATACCTGTGTCTTTCTTTTCTTTCCAAGGGAGGGACGTCCATCAGACAAGCTCATAACAGAAGCTGTGGCCTTCTCTCCAGATTATTACCCGGGGTCGTTGTTATGACAGAGGCTTTGATGTTAAAGACAGTGTGGGAGTCAAGGTCAAGGGTCTTTATTGTCATTCACATCAGATGTTGTACATGAGGTGGAACTAAACTGTGCACACAGGGTCCCAGTTACATCCAACAAAAGTATAAATGACGTGCTGAGGTTCAAATCCCATCAGTCACTAAATGGAGATGTGAACATGATGCTAAGGATGTTGAACACACACGAGCACACCTTAGAGTTCATGTGGAAACAGTGACTGGTTGCATGAGAAACACAATGTTACACAGAAATATACCAGTTAACTATACTGGTGCTTACATGTGAATATACCAGTT
>NC_056509.1:8299662-8329128 GCF_014905685.2 Nematolebias whitei
GCTTACATGTGAATATACCAGTTAACTATACTGGTGCTTACATGTGAGGGTGAAGAGGTGACTCTTCTTCAGATTGTGTGTGTGCTGCAGTTTACTGAACATGTGTTCCAGTGTGGTTGTAAATCTGATGCTACTGAAACCTGCACATGCTGGATGATGTTTCTTCAGGTGGAGTTCACTGCCTGCCTCCACGGCCTGCTGGATGCTGCATGTTCTATATTTGTAAGGAAACTTTCGCCAGGCAGCAGCGATCACACATTGAGTCCATCAGGAGATGTTCCAAGTTCAGGGATGTTGGTGTTTATCATGAAAACACACTTAACTTTTAGATCTTTGTACTGCTAGCTGTAATTTTAATGTAGGCCTTTTGAGCATCATCCTCATAATTCACACTCCATTTTGTTTGCACTGAGTAGACACAGTGTTGCTCAGCATGACCCACGGTGTTCTGGTGGTTCAGAGTCTGAGAGAGCAGAACCTGTGAACACACAATTAAAATGGTGAATGAAAAAACAGAAACATAAATATAATAGATCTATTTGTATTTTAATACACACATATATATATATATATATATATATATATATATAATAAAGTAATAAAGTAATCTAATCAAGATTTGAAGTCAACATGTCATTAGATGAGCTCGTCATTAAAATAAGGCCATTAACCATTTCAACTTGGAGCTTTGTAAATCAGTTAAAAAAATACTTTAAAAATCAAGTGTGCACAATTTTTTAATACAACATACAGAAGGTTGATTGATTCTAAAATAATGCACATTAATAATTTATGTAAAATTAAGGAGCCAAGAACAACGTACCTTTTGTTCAAACCACAACATATTCTCAATGCGGGTCTTTGACATTTGTTATGATGCGTAACCATGGCAACAAGGCAGTTTTCTACAACCAACAGCAGCTGATTAACATCTCAAAAGCTCAAATAATATCTCAACTACATCCCCAAATCTCAGATGAGTTGAAAAGGATGTTCTGTGGACGCATTCTCATCTACCTGCCAGCTGTGCTCGAGTGTCTGACCACTGAGATCCTGGAACTAGCAGGAAACACGACTCATGACAGCGGAAGGACAGGATCGTCCCTCGACACCTACAGTTGTCTGTCCACAGTGATGAGGAGCTCGGCAGACTGCTGGGAGGAGTGGCCATCACTACGGGAGGAGTTCTGCCCAGCATTCGGGCAGTCCTACAGCCCGGGGGAACCGAGAGGCCAGCCGAGTCTGGGTGGACGGATCGGACGGCATCTGCAGCCAGTTTCTTAGGATCCACTGTGGGATGGACCTTTACAAGAGATCCTTCCTGCATACAGCATCAGTATCTATAACATCTCTTAATGAAACGAGGATAACGAGTTACAACAACAAATAATTTCCCTTTGGGATTAATAAAGTATTTTTGAATTGAATTGAATTAAAAATGTCCAAATCATCCACCCAGCCCTTCATAGATTGGACCAGCGCTTCCAGTAACTTGTAATTCTTTAAACTATTTGCGGTGACACACACCAGGTCTGCTGGGAAGGTCAGTGGAAGCAAATATTACTCCGGGTCTCTGCTCCTTTTATATTTTTTCAAAGGGGCGACATTTCCAATTTTACCGATTTTTTCCATGCACCGTTTTTAATCATCTGGGAGAAGTTTGTCACGATACACTCTACAGACACATTTAGAGAGAGGACAGTTCACAGAGACACAGTGAGGACGAGTGAGACTGAAGGAGGTTCAACCAGTTGTTCATGGACCAGTACCAGATGAGAAGAACAGCAGAACTTCCACTGACCAGTGATCTGACCAGTGACCTGACCAGTGACCTGACCAGTGATCTGACCAGTGACCTGACCAGTGACCTGACCAGTGATCTGACCAGTGATCTGACCAGTGACCTGACCAGTGATCTGACCAGTGACCTGACCAGTGATCTGACCAGTGATCACACATGTTCTAAATTAAACTTTGGTACGAACAGTGTTAAATAAGACATGTCATATTTTTATTGAACAATAATCTTCATTCTAACAGTGACGTTGTAATTTCAGAGACTGAGGAAGAAACAGAAATGAGGCGAGTGAGATGAGGGAAAGATGAAAATGTGTCCTCAGAGGACGGGGACATGTCAGGATCTGATGATCCAGGATCAACAGGACCAGGAGGATGGATCAACAGGACCAGGAGGATGAATCAACAGGACCAGGAGGATGAATCAACAGGACCAGGAGGATGGATCAACAGGACCAGGAGGATGGATCAACAGGACCAGGAGCATGAATCAACAGGACCAGGAGGATGGATCAACAGGACCAGGAGGATGGATCAACAGGACCAGGAGGATGGATCAACAGGACCAGGAGGATGGATCAACAGGCAGTCAGGGAACAGAGATGAACAACCTGAGGAACAATTAGAACAAAAAAATCCATAAGCAGGACAGAAGAAACTCACAGACAAGAAAATTAACTCAGTCCTGCGAAGAAAAATGTTAATGTAAAATAAATTCTGACATTTTTTTTTACAAAAGATCAGATGAAGACAACTGTCATGAAGAAGAACTTCCAGCTCCATCTCAATGTACCTGTGATAGTTTAATAAGTGTTTTGTTACTGTTCTACAGTTTATTGATGCTGATATATTCTTGTAATAATTCTTATTTCTTGTTCTGTCTTGAAAGAGTCTCATCTCAACTTGACCCATGATTACCAAACACTAAACTAATAATATAAAACTAATGTTAATGAACAGTCCTGCAGTAAATACCAACTTTGTGAAGGTTATGGTGTTAAAGTAATCTTATTCAAACATCTTGATTCAGCTGTTATTGATTAATGGAAGACAGAAAATGAGATCTTGTACCTTTGTGATACTTTGAATGCAACATTCAGTTCATGAAGTCATTCTCCTCTGGTTTACCTGGAAAACATGAAACAAATTGACTCATCTCCACAATCACGTTTTTCTTTAATGATAATGTCACAATTTACGCTGCAGTCTTTGACAAATGATCTATAACTTGAACTAAATGACGTCAGTCTTGTTGTCATGTTGTCATCATTCTTGGTTAAATCAGGTCTCTCTTGTAAATGAGTCCTCGAGGCTCAATGGGATCAACCTGTAGAAATAAAGGTTGAATGAATCTCTCAGGAAAAAAAGACCAAATATTTTCTAGTAGAGTTCAGTAACTGGAATTACCATAAATTTAAAACAGACCACCTTTCAAAATTTAAGCAGTAATAGATATTTTAAAACTCTGAATTAGAAATAGACCCGTTTAAACCGTCATGTTGCAGAGCAGCTGCAGTTAAAACACAACTAGTAATTTAACGTTTCATTAACTAAAACTGGAGACATGAAGTATTAATGTTGATAAATTGTGGTACAGAACAGTCAGATAACTCTTCACAATGGAGAAAAAGTGTCGTATTTTCATCAACTTACCGGAAAAACAACTACGTTCAATGCTGAACATCTGCTGTTTGGAACTATTTGCCGCTGCATGACCCACGTGACTTCCGCATTCCATTCTTTCTGTGGGCGTGTCGCAACTCTCTACAGGACTTTGGACGTAACCAACGATTCACTTCTGGAATGAAATTACTGAAATAAACTTTTTCACGACAGTCTAATTTTATGACCAGCACCTGTAAATGTTTATGTTAACACTTGTCACTGAACTCATTTATAAATTAAATGAGTCAATTTATTAAATTTAAGAACGTTCAAGTCTGAAGGTTAAACCAGATGTTTTAGATCAAAGCTTGTTACAATAAAGACAAAGAATGTCAGAGGTTCTTCTCACGTCACATTTATTAGTCATAAATCAGAAACATTCATGCACGTGTAAATGAGTGCTTTATTAAACATCAGCATGAGAAAATGACATTCTCTGGCTGTAAGCTGCTGAAACGAAGGAGCCACAAGAGAAAGACCCAAAGAGCTTGAAACACAGCAAGAAGACTAAAAATGTCCAAGTGAAAGAACAAGTTTCAGAAGGTGATGGTGCAGCCCTTAAAGTTCGCTGGTGAAGGAGCACCCCCAGGATCAGAAACTGATCAGTTAAAATATCCAGATGGCTTCGTGTTCACCGGGACTCTGAAAGAAGTGCTGGATGAAAACAAACCGTTTTTCCTGAGTTGTAAATTCAGTGCTCTAAGTGAAAGATAAAAACAGCTGGAGCTCCTCCTGAGGTGTTGAAGGAGCTCCAGCTCCAGTCAAAGGTCTACACCTTTGAACAAATCAAGTCATAAGACAGGAAGAATGTACAAAATCAAACGAGTCGTTTATTGAAGTCTGAAGCGTTACAGTTTAATGGAGGGGGAGGACATGACGCTGCTTTAACTTTCCATCACTACAGGTGGAGTCTAACAGCCAGGCTTCATCCACCTTTACACTTCCTACACTTCTCACAAACTATCAAAATAACAAAAACTGTTTTTAAACTACAATTTGTAATAAAAAGCAAAAATATCACAGCACATAAAATGCAGACTGCTTAGGGAAATAAAACTTAAATAGCCCCCCCGGGAGGTTTCTGGTATTAAAGTTTTTCTTTAAAAGCACATCAGAAAGTGGTTCAGTTATAATGAAATATACAACAAAACAAAGGCAAAACAACAACAACAACAACGACTGGCTGACAGGCTGAGCCACACCACAGGAGGTCCAGTGGGACCTCTGCTGCCGGCTCTCCTCTAATGGAATGTTGCTCCATGTCGCTTCGCTCTTCGTTTGGTGGGTTCAGCCGATTAAAAGTAGATTGTAAAAAAAAACCGAACTCAAACGGCGGGGTGGAGGGACGTTCCGTGGCTCGCGGTGGTTCTCAGTGTCTTTAGAACAATGTCTCAGTAATATCCAGGCTGGTACTGCTGGCTCCAGGGCTTCTGGTTCCAGAACTGGGGAGGAAAACATCCCAGGGTTAAGAATGGACATCACCGGCAAAAACATTTAAATACAAGAGAATCAGTCCACACGAGCACCCAGTTCACATCACCTCCACCCGAGATCATCTCATGTGGAGAACAAGTACAGACTCCGCCCCCCACCCCGAGACATTTGAGTTTCTCTGTTCTGGAACTGAACAGGAAAATGTAATAAAACAATTTTCATGCAACATATACAAGTGAAGGAAGGAGCTCCATAGTGTAGACAGAAGAGGTCTGTCCTCCGAGGTGGCTCAGAATGATGGAGGGAGACATTTATCCACCACCAGGAGCAGTGGTGGGGCCCGGGGGTGGGGGCCACAGTGGCCTTGGCCACCATAGATAAAATCTTGGAACAGCTTCTACGCTGAAGCTGTTGCACATGAATCCCTAACCAGGATTATCACTGTGAAAAAATAAACATCTGTGATGCCACTTTGGTGATATGTGCTGCTGATCTCATGCTGCTGATCACATTCATACCCATCTGCTCACACAGACTCATGTTCGTGCTGTTACGCCGTATTATTATTATAGTTTAGGTTATATCTTAGATCCTTATGTACTGGTTCTTTTTATACTTGATATTTGCTATTGCTGGGTGTAACTGGGACAGAGTACATAACTTCGTTCCACCTCATGTACATTTGGTGAAATGACAATAAACCCACACCCGACACAGCCCCACACCAAGTGATGACACTCACATCATGCACGTTATGTGCAAATAACAGAATAATAATATTTGCACCCCATCTTTCTTTCTGGTATTTTACATTCAATAGGATATTTTCACCCCCCCCCCCCCCCCGCTATCAGTTGGGTGTACTCGTCACTTGTCATATCAGACTCTGTTAGTCATGTTTCATATAATGTTTTACAGAGGCGGGCGAGGACAACAGACATTTACTTGAGCGTGGAGATACTGACCCCCTGCTGCCAGCTCTGGTTGAAGGCCTGAGCCTTGTCCATGTTCCCGTTCCTGTTGCCGAAGTTGCCACTGTTCCTGTTGTTGCCAAAGTTGTTGTTCTTGTTGCCATAGTTTCCACGGCCGCCTCCTCTCTGCTGGAACTGTACAGGACAACAGAAGGTCAGATATAACACTGCTTGGACATTTAAGTCCACAGCTGTTTGACAAGGCCACATCTGGCCCCACCCACCTGCATGGGGTGGCCCCTGTTTCCAGTCCGATTCATGTTGCCTCCACCTCCTCTGCTCTGGTTTCCTCTGTTCGGACCGCCTCTGTTCATGGGTCCTCCTCGATGGCCCACGTTTCCCCTCATTGGCCCCCCTCTGGGGGATCCGCCCAGACTGGGCATGGGGCCTCCACCTCGGCTGAAGTTCCCACGGTTGGGGAAGCCCCCTCTGAAGGGGGGTGGTTGAGGCAGAAAGCTACGAGGAGGGCGGATGAAGCCTCCACGAGGTCCTGGAGCTGTGGACAGAACAATGAGGTGCTTTAGGTACAAACAGTCTTTTTGTTCCAACTGGTTTTAATGGAAGCTCCCTGACCTCCTCTGAAGTTGCCTCTGTTCTGGAAGCCTCCACGACCACCACCACCTCTCTGTCCAGGTCCACTGCGGCCAAACTGGTTCTTGCCTCCCCGGCTCCGATCACGATCCCGTTGGCCACCACTGCCACTGCCACCACCGCTGCCGCCACCAGTGCCGCCACCGCTGCTGCTGCCAGCACCTTTTTTTGGAGTCGTGCTTCCAGGGTTGGGCTTCTTCTCTGCAGGCAGGGCGGCCTTGCTCTCCTCTTTGTACTGCTCCAGCAGCTTGGACGCCTCCTCCTTCTGCAGCTCCGCATACGTGACCTCGCTGAAGCTTTCTCCCTCCTGGGGCAGAGAGAAGAAGCCTGCAGCACCAGAAACAAACGGTTAGAGACGAGGTGGAGAGGAAACACATCCAGGGATGGAAGAACTGGGTTTACTTTTCAGTTTGAGCAGCGCGTGCTCCGGCACCTCCTTTCCGTCACTCTCCACCTTCTTCTGGACTCTCTGCTTGTACTCCTCGTCAGAAGGGCAGACCACCACCGCCTTCCGCTGGAAGCCTGCAAACAGACACATCTTTCTCTTCTGGCCAGGTTCAGACACGTTGGTCTGGAAAAAATAAATAAATATATTATTTGACAATCAGGTGACGTTGAAAAAAGGGGGGCAGGGTTCAGTCGATGTACACCTACATGATCTAGAATGTAGTTCCTCTTCTTGCGGGCAGCAATCTCAATGAATTTCCCCAAGAAAAGTGGTGCTCTCTGGGAAATGGTGGTGAGTTTGGTAATATCCTTGGACTGGCGCTTCAAGCTGTTCATCTGAATTTAATAAAGAAATAAAATGACAAGCAGAACTTTTGAAGCTTCTCTGGGGAGAAAAGCCCAAAACGACACTGACCATCATCTTCTCCACAATGGTGTCGCTGCTCAGGATGTAGTACTTCCCTGGGTTCTGCTCCACGTGGTTCTTGACCCACGTGGTTTTCCCTGAGCCTGGCAAACCAACCATCGCAATGATCTGCAGAACACCAGTGATTAAGATGAACGCTCTTGATGAACCATGAATAAACGACACTTGGTGTTAACACCTCCATGCAGAAACATTGTGCTCACCTCACAGTCGGCCTTCGTCTGGGGCCCCTTCAGCCCCCGCACTCTCTCACCGACAGGGATCTGCTGCAGGAAGGTGTAGCCCTGAGGTTCAGGGAAGTACGGTGTCTCCATCTGGCCAAAGTTGAACTCCACAGCACAGTTGCGACACATGACGTGAGGGAAAAGGGCCTGGTCGTTCAAAGAGTCCTTGCGGACCTGGAAAGCGACGGCTGGTTCCCCACCGTTCTTGGAGAAGGACAGCACCACCTCATCACCCTCAAAGTCCTAAACCAAGCATGTGCAGCACAAAGTTATTGTGTACAAAGGATTTATGTAAAGTAGAATAAATTATAAGTTCAACACATCAAAGTTCATGCCCAATAATCCAGCTACAAAAGTTCAGTCAGGTCCTCTGGACGGTTTCTTTGTGTTGAAACATTTCATCCTTCATCTAAAAGGACTTCATCAGTCCGAGGAGCCACAACAAACTTAAGTCTTATGGAACGTTGATGTTTTGATCCACTTTGACCATGGCTGCCTCAGACGGGTCAGCAGGGGGAGAGGGCAGACTCCAGAAACCAGCTTATCACCATCGAACTGTTTGACCCAATATGTGAAGGTGCTGTTTATAAGACTGAGTTTGTTGTGGCTCCTCAGACTGAAGAAGTCTTTTGGATGAAAGAAGAAACGTTTCATCACAAAGAAACCATCCAGAGGACCTGACTGAACTTTGTTGGATATGTTTAACAGTCTCATTTAGCTACAAATCCAAGTCTTTATTCTTACGATGAGACAACAGATGACATCATTCTCCTCAAACGCCTCTCCAAAGTCCTCAGTCACACAGTTGGTCGTCTTCTTGCCTTTCCAAGAGTAGGCGTAGGAGAACTCCTCCTCACCTTCACAGTAACACAACACAGATGTACTCATTGTTAGAAAGTGAGGCTGCATGAAGCAATAACCCTTTCCAACACATCTGGAGAGGCCAGGTTACATACTGACCAAGGATTTGCATGACTTCCTGACAGGCTGTTGTTTTGACACCATTTCTCTTCACGTGCTTTAAGAGGAGGATTGTTAACAGTTTGGCCAAACTTTTGGACCACTTCAGCTCAAAGTACAAATATTTACATAAAATTTGAGACGTTGTTCGGTGCTCTCTTTAAACAAAACTAAAATATTCTGTACAAACGTAGATGCTAGGGACATAAACTTCCAACATTTTGCTTACAATGAAGTAAATTTAACCACAAGGTTCAAATATTCAATAAAACTTTAACCTGCAATACTGTATAAAAAGCATGTTTTAGGACTGGCTTCACGTTTGACTGGTTGAATTTATTTATTTTACAGTGAACCCTCGCTATAACGCGGTTCACCTTTCAGTCTCGCTGCTTCACGGATTTGCATCGTGCATTGTGTTCTGCATTCTGATTGGCTAACGTCTCTCCAGTACAGTAGTTATTTGTAAAAACATTTATACAGTACTTTTATTTGTTAAACAAATGCTTGGGCCTGTAAAAAGGTTTTGTTCTTTGGTTTGAATGTATTATGGAGTATTTCATTGTATAATAATTGTAAAAATATAAAGGTTACTACTCCACGGATTTCGACTATCACGGGTTCTTTTTGGAACGTAACCCCGTGAAAAACGAGGGTTCACTGTATTAACGTTTATTAAACCAGGCAAATCCCATTGAGATTAAAGAGCTAATTTGCAAGGGAGGCCTGGATTTAGCATGTACCGTATTTTCTGCTGTACATGTCGCACCAGCCCAAATATGTCTAGGTTCAAATTAGCTGCATTTTGCCAGAGCGGTGCGGCAAAATTAAGCCGATTCATCGGTTGCTCTAAACGAGCTGGACGAAGGTGGCAGGCTACGGCAAGCCGAATGTGTCGTTAATAGCCACTTTTACCTATTAAATGACAACGGCATGCCATACAACTCGAGTGCCATCAAGCGGCTGAAAATGGTAGTGTTCAATATTTTCAGTCAATGAATGAAAAGGGTCATATCTCAAACAGGTTTATAAATATGGAAAAAATCCATAAATACATCGTTTCAGCGTGTAAGTTGCTGGGCATGCACATTATGTAAAAAACTGAATTATAGACCCTTAACATTTGCAATGATTTTAATACTTGATACTCTGAACACACAAGACAGTGTGAGGGCGTTCCCTCCTGCCCCCCCCCCCCGTCTAACAGGCGCCCTGCAATCTTGTCCGACCTGAATGAAACTTACAGCCATGATTTATAGCAATCCAAACAAATCCTTTAATCAACCTTTGACCTTGGAGCTGAAGTGTTTAATGACAACACGTGTGTATGAAGTTTTGTTAATTTTAAGAGGATCAGAAGTTTTGTGTGAGACAAGAAAAGGTTTCTGAACATACAGAAATTGGACCGCCTTGTGACGACCAAATCAAAATATAAACGAGATCTGGACCGTAACATCTAGGGTCCCGCCCTCGTCTGTAGCAGCATTAGACTGAATAAATAAATACTGATCCTTTCAGTGACTCTGTGTTGTTGATACTAATGACCACAGACAGACAGCACTCGCAGGACTGACCTAGGAGCAGTGAGCCGTTTCCCAGGGACCATCCAACCTGAACATCATGAATCTCCAAGTTTTTGCTGGAAATGTGCTTCACTAGAATCTTTTCTGTCAACTGAAATCACAAACACAGAAGCATGAAGCCTACTGGTGCACCAACCTCTGCACAATCAGGGACTTTAAGCATTCACCGGCGGTACCGTACCTTCATCTCAAAGCAAACTTTGCCTTGCTTCACACCATAGGTGGCTCTGCCTCCAGACCAGAGATAAGCAAAGCTCTCCATGATGAGGGACGAGGCGCTGTACCGGTCACGTGACACCTTAAAGTGCAGGTCGCAGTTGTCTGGAACACAGAGTTGCAGATATGCCTTTCTGATACAAGTGTTCGTAATAAAGAATCCAGTGAAATCTTCCCATGTTGACACCAAAGAATGGGGAAGCTTACAGTCATCCAAGCAGACTTTAGTGTCATCAGATTCCTCATCCTCCTCATCCAGTGGGGGTACAGGGGACTTGAACGAAGCCCTGAAAAAGGATAAGAGGAAAAGATTTAGACGATTCTTGTGTGGGGGCAACTGGGGACCGCTGGCTGAAAAATACTGGAGGGAAGAACAGGAAAGACAGAACATGACTGAGAAAGTGAGCCTCCAAATAGTTTGGAAGGCTGCCTGTACTGTAGACCCTGGCAGGTACTTACCTTGCAGCATCCAGTGAAATCTAGATTGTGGAAGATACAGAAAAAAAACACTTCTACTAGCTCTGATTATTCAAGACAATCAGCTGTTAAACCACTTTAAGGTGAGTGTGTTGATGAGGTGGTCACAGCAGGAGTTAGATTTAATATCCTGTGTGTGGAAATCTAAACTTAAAGGCATTTATTCAACCTTTATTTATACAGGTTAGTCTCATTGAGCCTCGAGGACTCTTTTACATGAGCACGAACAGTTGTTGTAACTAAGCAGTGCAATTTTTCACCGGCTGGTTAATCAACACTTGAGACGTTGCACTTAATGCAAACAATCAACTTCACTGGATTTACTAAAATTAATTAAATACATTTTGTCTTTGTGTGGAGGGTTCAAATCCTTCCTGACTCCAGCGTTGTTGGACAGAATGTTGACTCCAAACAGCTCTGACTGTGACACACCTACAGCCATTGGAAAACAAAGTCCAGACTGTTGGATTTACGTTTGAGGACAGAAGAATAATCTGATCTTTACAGATTCATTTCCAACGCCTACCAAGTCGTAATTTAATAAACTAAACCAAGCTAACCTGGAAACATTAAGGCTGTGTTCACACTGTAGTGACTCTTAACCCAATCATTTTTGACAGTCAGAATGTGATGAATCTTTTTTTTTAATCGGACCCAGGTCACATGAGGTAAAAGCAGAGTACATATCTGTTAACAGTTGCATTTCTTGTGCAGATAAACCAAACATTGATCAGTGTTAATATACTGATATTAATATCAATACCAATGCAGTGTCTCCCCTACCATTATACAAGCAGCGCCCCTGCCCACTGAAACAAACCAACCCCCCCCCCCGGACAACTACAAGCACTCATGTGGCACTAAGTTAGCGGTGCACAATACAGACGCACTAGCTCAAGAGCTAGAAGTAGAGCTCCAACTCCCTCACCCTCTACGCTCAAATGTAAACAAGGACGAAGAAAGCAGATCGTTCAGTCTGTTCTGACTGCATGATCAATACACGCATGCTAAGATGTTAAGCATTCATGTTTGCTGCTGTAAACAAAGCATGTGACGCTGCGTCTTATTCTGTGCACGCAGGTCGCATCAGGTACTGCTCACACTAGAGTCTGATGAAGGGTGCATGAAGTTAGATTGTGAACGACCACAAACAAAAGGCATTAAGAGCTACAGTGTGAACGTAGCCCGAGTCTCGCCCAGCGCTTCTCAATTATTTTCTGTTACCCCCCCCAACTCTCCACCGCGACTGTAAATAGTATAATTTGTCTAAAAATTGTTATAAGTACACCTCTACATAACATTGTGTCCTTATTTACATTAAATTAAAAAAGATAGAAATATAGATCAACAAAGATTATTAACATTGTTTTATAGTCTGTAACAGAAAAGGCTTAAAGTTCATCAATTTGCCTGAAAAAAATGTTTTTAATCCTTATTTAAACTAAACATTTTGACCATTTGATACTGAACAATCAAATTAAATACAATCAATAAATAATAATAAATTCAAATTGATCAGTAACATTTTAACTCAGGAGTGTTATATACAACACTTTGACCTACAAAACAAAAATTAATAAAACGATTTGTGCTGATTTTTTTAAAATCAAAATGAGGAAGTCAGGATTAATGGCTACAATGAGCACGTTTTGCAGTGCACAGCTTTTTGAAACATGATGCTGCAGCTCTCAGCTCCTGCTCAGTGTTTAACTGGACCTGGACCTGGTCTCAGTGCAGCTCAGAGCGAGCTGTGTGTGTCCAGGGGAACACGCTCACAAGAGAAGAACCTGACAAGTTGTTTAATGACATAAAATATATTTTGTTAGCAAAGAA
Source organism: Nematolebias whitei (assembly GCF_014905685.2). NCBI lineage: Eukaryota > Metazoa > Chordata > Actinopteri > Cyprinodontiformes > Rivulidae > Nematolebias > Nematolebias whitei. Next base: position 8,312,288 of record NC_056509.1, read on the forward strand.
CAGAGTCCTAACATTTGTTAAACATACGTTTTTCCAACAAATAAATAAAACATAAAAATTGTGCTTTGACAATCGATAAAAACTAAAAAATGTTGTCAACGTGAAATAGGAAGAGGAGGCAGGTGTCGCTCTCACTTTGACTTTATACTCTTTGACTTTATACTTTATACTCTTTGACTTTATTCTCTTTGTTGCTGCGCGCTGTGGGTGACAAGCGCCCAGAGCGGAGGACTTGTTAGTAAAGAACAGAGTCCTAACATTTATTAAACATTACTTCTGTATAAAAAACACATCAAAATGGTGCTTTGACAAACTAAAAAACAAACAAACAAAATGTTAAAGCGAAAGAGGGAGAGGGGCGGGCAACGTGTGCTGCGGGTGACGAGCGTCAGCAGCAGAGGGAAGAGACACGGTTCAATCATGGCTCCCCAAACAACAACAGTCGTATTTGTTCATAACTGTATTATTAGTCAGACTGAGTTGCCAGATTTTAGCAAACAGTTGCCGAACGCACCCTGACACAATGAGAATGGTTAAAAAAAAAAAACTCCCTGCGGGGGTCACACGCCCTCCCCCCAGGGGGGCGCCCCCACTATTTGAGAAGGACTGCTCTAGCCCAAGAGTCACAACTTGTGGAACCACTTTTAGCAGAGCTTGAACCTCTCATTTGTTAGCCGAGGCCTGCACAGTCTGATGGAGCTTTTTGTTTTCTTTTAAGTAGTGTATGGTCTGATCTTGGGGTGAACTTGGTGAAATATCCACTCCTGCTGGTGTAAGTAATTTCCATTTGTGAATAATCTTTGTTTCTGGACAATTACAGACTCTATTTAACCCTCCCCAGAATGCAACCGTTGCTCCTCTAAGGTCAATGTTCATGTATTAATACATACATTACTGCCCCAAAAGGACAAAACCCCAGCTTTTGCAGGTGGTGGCTACTAATGATGATCAGCTAGTCAACACATGCTCAAACTGATTAGTCTTTCTGAACTTATGATTAGACTTAAATAACTTGAGAACCTGGTAAAGAACAGATCATCTCCTGAGGTGCAAACCTCATGAAAGAGGGTGGACTTTCTTTTCCTCGTGCCCGAGCTGCAGTGGGGAAGATTTATACGAGCTCTGGCAGACAGAGTTCCTGGTAAATGAAACCCAACATAGAGTCATCCGTTAGCTGCCACTTCAGGCCTGCTGGTGCCTTCAAGTGAAAGTCTTTAGATGTTCTGAGGAGAGGTAAAGTGTTGCAGCAGTTCCAGGTACTCTGGTTCAATAGTCTTCTGTGAGCCCCACCTTTTAAAATTAGATAAAATAAAAAATCCAAAAGCATCTTTTCCCTCTTCTGCCCGTTGATCTTTAGGTGTCAGCAGCGCAATGAAAACAAAACACTAAGAAATAGGTACATGTACACACACACACGCACGCACACACACGCCATGCATAATGTCACTCGTCCACAGGGGTAAAGAGTCCTGCAAATGGTTTCACACACTCTCACTGTGACAACTCAAGACACAGGACATGATACAGAAATAGCACCTGGACATCATACAACCAGTGAAATAAATACATAAAATGAAAAGTAAATAAATAGATCATTGCGAGGCAAAACGATGGACGGTCAATAGCGAGCTTCTCCGTGGGCGTTCCAACTCTGGGATATTTTGCTACATCCTCATGTGCTACCCTGCAGCAGGGGACTCCCTTATCACTCGCCTCTCAGCTAGACTCCCAGATTAGCCCTTCCCCATTCAGAGTGCACTCCTACTACTTTTTCCTTTGGGTTCTCCTAAAGCAGTCTCAAATGTCCTTGAAGACAAAACGGGTTTTCCAAAACAACAAGTGGCATGAGGAACAGATGTGAAAATTCATAGATTTGATAGATGCACTTCTGCTACAGAATGCAGTCCATTAAAAACACAATGTGAGTGGGCACTGGAAAGAAGTAAATGGTAAGGCTCTTGAACTAGTCAGGGATGACCCTCAAACACATGTGTGAAAGGTTATATCATTAAAATATGATAGAATAATTCAAAGGAGGGTTTACCTCTTCTAGTTATGTGCATTGGCACTTAAAGCCAATACAGTTCAACAAAGCTACAGGTGGCGCTTCAGGGATGCTGAAGGCCACCTTTGCTCTGTCCCATCCTTACCAGCTGTATTTGTTCTCTTCAATAAATTCAAAGTAGCCCCTTCCATGTTCCTCCCGGCGTCTCTTAACACCCTTCTTATTCTTCTGATCAGCATTCGTGTCTTTGTCCGCATCCCCTTTGAAAATAGAACAAAGATAGAATGAGGTGCTCCTTTTTGAGACAGAGAGAGAGGTCGGACTGGCAGTGGGGTTCTGGCCCACAAAGCCCGTTCAATAGTTACATTCTGTCGACCATGATAATCAGTAATGTGATATTATAGAGGAAACACCTCAATAGTTACAATTAAGACAAAACAAGCATAATTCATGACTTGTGACAACTAGACCAGGTAGTAATTAGAACATAAACTGGCCCAAATAAACATTAAGAGCAGAGTTTGCTGGGGCTGGAAAAGCAGTTTTTGAAAAGGTAACAATGGACCTGTAGTGCAGGACTTAATCTACCTGTTTCCTAAGGCTTTTAGAGTCTACTGTTATCAGGGACAATGTATCATGCAGGGAAACCTACTTAAAACTGGAATAACTTAAATACTTCTTGTCTGTCTTATTTTTAACACGACTCTTATTCTAAACTATTGAAAACGACCATTGATGATTGGTTGAGAAGTTCAGGGCCGCTCCTTTGTAACGCAAAGCTTTTAGTTAGCAAGATCAAAGGTTCCCAACCTTGTTTCAAGCCCAACACATGGGCTTGAACACTGGAGGCCGCAGTCACAACATGCGAAATTTACCAACTAGCAAAATTAAAAAGACGCTAAAGTCAAGTAGACTTATTGAATTTTTAGCTTCACGCTTGTTGGAGCTGACATCTACCACAACCCGTCTCATTTGGGTCAAACTATTCTGATGGGAACCCCTGAAAAAGCTAACAGGCTAATCAGCTAACTAGCACAGCACCAGACAAAGGAAATGACGCTAACTAGCAAGCTAGCACCTTAACCAAACGGAAAGAAAAACCTATGTAACTATATTTTATCCACCTTTTATTAGTAATAGTACGTTTTGGCTACTTTCGGTTTTTACGTCGAATCTGGATTTAGTGCGCAAACTGAACTACAATTGATCAACTGTGTTGTTAGCCGACGCTAACGCTGACTAGCCTGTGTCACGCTGTCTGACTCAACATGGCGGCTGATGGGCGCTCCCCTCCCCCCGCGGGAACGTATTCAAACCTAAACCGTTTTCTACGGCTCCCACTTCCCCCGCAAAAATCCGCACCCAGCCACAGTCAATAAAAATGTCATTTTTACAACCCCTTTTAATTTGTTCGACTCACCCTCAGCAGCCTCGGTCCCGGGCTCACCGTCCTCATCTCCCTGCTTGGGGTCCATCTCTTCTTCTTCCTCCTCACCCATCTCTTCGTCCTCCGCCACAGCTTTCCCGTCGCCCGCACTCTCCGATTCCTCCTCGTTGGCCTCCATGCTCTCCTCCACCGGGCCCTCTTCTTCCTCTCCCATTCTCTCCTGGAGATCGACGGCCTGGTCGAAACCTTCTTCCACTGGAGCTTCCTCCGGAGCCGCGCCGGTGTCCGTAGCGAGGGCCTCGTCGTCCAGCGCGGCCTGCAGGCGGTCCATCAGCTCGGCCTTCAGCCCTTTGTCGGAAAGGTTTCGCTTTTTCAGTTCGTCCTTGAGCTCGTTAACTTTGAGCTTTTTCACGTTAATCGAGCTCATTGTGAACAATTAACAACAAAATCGGTTAAATGCGTCGACAAAAAAATAAAATTACAGCACGCCTTTTGTGACAGATGTCGCTCGAAACTACGCAAAATGTCGCCCGTTATTCAACCGATGTTTCACCGGCAGAGAGCTAACGTGGAGCCGCCTGGCGGAAGCTAACCTCAGCGTCAGGGTTGCCAGATACGAAATAACGAACTATTGTCCTTTTCGCCGGAAAACTGTGGTAACTATCGTGTGCAGAGAGTGAGCGCACACTTTTTTTCAGTGGGGGACGTGCGCACCAACGTTTTAATAAATCTGGGTGTTATATCCATAGTTGCCAAGTCTGCTTATTATAAGCGAGTTTGGGCTTGTTTTTTTTCTAAAGTCGCATATACATTTTGTGAGTCGCAGGTTGCGGGCATTTGGGCTTGTTTTGAACGTTAAGTCGCTTTTTTTGGGGCTTGTTTTTCTGTCCAAGTGAAAACAAAACACGAGTGGTAGGTAGTTTGTCCCTTCACGCCCCCCTTCCACGGATGTTACATCCCGGCGAATGTTGCGTCCAGGTGCGGCTGGCGCCACGCGACAGGCTGTTTTTCAATGGTAAAAACAACTAAACTAATTAAACTAAATAAATACATAATCACTTATCAAGAGCTTGTCCGTCGGGAGTTACAAGAGGGAGCAACACAGAGCCCAGAGTGACGCAGTGGCGGTTCTACACCAGTTTCGCTGAGGGGGCCTGGCTGGGGCCAGCGGTTTTGTCAGAGAGGCACATTCAATTTATTATTATTTTATTAATTTAATTTATTTATTTATTACATTTTTATTGTAATCAGTACATTATTTCATTGTATTCTAAAGAGCTATGTATTCTAAGACTGCAAATTAGCTGAAGCTAGATGTCTTGTTGTCTGTATTGTCCCTGTTAAATAAACATTAACAAACAAATGTTTTGCTTTGTTGTCAACATCACAAACCTGTTGGTCCAGTGCTTGTGGATGCACATATATTCTCTGTGTGTGTCTCCCACTCTGCTTGTATCTCACGTCTCAGCTTCCTCACTCTCAGGATCTTCATCCGTCTCTCTTTCCATCTCTGTGCTCTCTCTCTGAACATCTCCCAACTCCTCTGGATCGCTCTCTGTGGTGCTCTTAACTTGCTTCTCTTCAGCTCTCTCACCAACATCATCTGGCTCTGTCTCAATGTCTGCCTCGTTCTTATTCGTCTGTCTTGTGCAGAAATAGGAATTAATGCCCTTTCTTCTCTTCATTTTGCACTATACACACTATACACAACATGCAATGGAGAGGAATACACACACACATTATATATATATATTATATATATATATATATATATATATATATATATATACATATACATAAGTAGTAGTAGTTGTATCAGCATCTGCATGCATTAATTTGTCTATCAAATTAAATGAAATCAGCCTTATTCAAGTACTTTTTGACAATATTTATTGTCATGATGTAAAGAACTGAACATGTATGTTTAATTTCTGATGTCTAATATTCTCTCATGTATTGAGTAATAGCATAACATGTCAAAATATGAACATAAGTAAAACTTAACTGTTTATGTTTACACATGACTAACTTCAGAAAAAAAAAGAAATGAAAGAAAAGTTTGATTTACATTTTTATGTTTCACATATGGACTCAATCATCTTAAACTATTGAAAGAATTTAAATGTGAACACATTTAATAACTGAACAGACAATCACTGGTTTCTTCTGTGCTCAGTGGGAGAAGGGAGCTCCTGCTTGTCCTGACAGAATTTTGAAACTGGGCTGGAATGGAGTCAGAGCCGTTCTCATGCATGTGTGCAGGTGTTCATTGGTGAGTCTGGAACAATATTTGGTTTTTATAATGTTCATTGTGGAGAAAGCTGCCTCACAGTTGTGTGTGGAGCCAAACATGGTCAAGATCTGCAAGGCTACTTGCTTCAGACATGGACAAGCTGAATCAGGAACCATTTGGAGTCAGAAAGTAGAAGGATCAGTCCTGACAAACTGCTCCTTCAGGACCAAGTCTGCTTGGAGGTCAACTAACTCTGTAGATGTCCAGCATTTACACACTTCAAGTTCTGTGTGACTTCCTTTGAGAAGCTCATCTGTGGTGACAAATGGGTTCTGAATGAACCTGGTGAGCTGCTGTCCAACACTCCCTGTCAAAACCATTGATCCCTGTCAAAACCATTGCTCCCTGTCAAAACCATTGATCCCTGTCAAATCCATTGCTCCCTGTCAAAACCATTGCTCCCTGTCAAAACCATTGCTCCCTGTCAAAACCATTGCTCCCTGTCAAAACCATTGCTCCCTGTCAAAACCATTGCTCCCCTGTCAAAACCATTGCTCCCCTGTCAAAACCATTGCTCCCCTGTCAAAACCATTGCTCCCTTTAGCCTGAAAAGAAAAAGGCAAGAATTGAGCCCTGGGTCAAAGCTGAAAAATATAATATAAATAAACTTTATGTTTAATGTTTAATCCTGTTTACCAGCACAAAATTATTAATCTTATCAGTTATTTAAGAACTGAATGAAAAACACTATCCAAATTAGTTTTATTACATTCTGGCATGCATTTTTAAAACTAGAGAAAAAGTTTTTATCTTTATGGATTAGGTTTGAAAAAACTCCTCTTCATCAAAACCTGATTCTCTTCATCAGAAAATAAAATGAACATTTAAAATGTACTAAGCATTAATATATCTTTTATTATCAATTTCTTTGGGGGCCGAGATGGTGTAGAGGCAGGGCAGCCGGCTTGGGACCCGAAAGTCCCAGGTTCGATCTCCAGTCACTGCACATCACGTGGCGTCTCTGGACAGCACACCTCATCCCCAAAATGCCCCCGGGGCGCCCTCAACAGCCGCCCACTGCACCACCTGGTGGTGGATGGGCTAAATGCAGAGACTAATTTCGCCATTGTATGGAAACATACAGTGCTGACATTGTGATGACATTATTATTATTATTAAAACAAATGGAATCGCGCACTGCACGCGCGCCGGCCGTGCACACTGCAACCAGAGAGGCGGCTCCAGCCTCCGACCGTCTTCTCGGCTCGTCTCTTATTTCTCAGTAAAACCATCCATCCATCCATCCATCCATCCATCCATCCATCCATCCATCCATCCATCCATCCATCCATCCATCCATCCATTATCTTTACCCGCTTATTCCATTTTGGGTCACGGGGGTCGCTGGTGCCCATGTCCAGCAATCACTGTGCGAGGGGCGGGGTACACCCTGGACGGGTCGCAAGTCCATCACAGGGACACATAGAGACAAACGAGACAAACAACCATTCATTCTCTCACTCACACCTAGGGACAATTTAGAGTTACCAATCAGCCTAACATGCATGTTTTTGGTCTGTGGGAGGAAACCGGAGCACCCGGAGAAAACCCACGCATGCACAGAGAGAACATGCAAACTCCACCCAGAAAGGCCCCTGGACCAGGGTTTGAACCAGGGACCTGCTCGCTGAGAGCAGGTCCCTGAGCTGCCTTCTCAGTAAAACGAGTTCACATAATCATGTCACGGTTGTAACTTTCATTTTAATCGACAGCTCGTGGTAAATAAATAAATGTAAAACCTGAAACAAATATAAAAACCTGGTATTGTGTGGGTGTTATACAGGTCGTGTTTTTTTGTTTTGTTTTGTTGTTTAGTCGCCTAGAGAATCTACAACTTTGGTCATGTTCACTTTAGCCTGACAAATATGAGTCAGCCACCAACACATCATGCAGATAAATATAGGCTTTCTGGTAAATCTTGTTCAAATGAAACATATGACAATATTGGAGAACAGATATTTCTAGCTGCTATTTTTTGGTATTTAATGTCTGTTTTTTCTTATTTCTCTTGAGAAAAAAAAAACGAACAACAAAGAACGTGGAACAAGATTTCAGCTTGAAGTTCACACTCTGTAATGTTTTGGTGATTATTTAATCATCTTGAGATTTAAATTCAATCATCACACACAACTATCCTTGAGGATTTGGAAACATTTGCTCTTTATTTGCCAAAGTTCGGGGGGGGGGACAGAATATTTCAGCCACCTGAAATAATTTGTTCCCCCCACAACATGGGAACTAAATACTTTTTCTAATAACAATAGGCAATAACCACATAAGACTGTTGATACACTTTATGTGATCTACCCACAAGACAAGAGGTCTTTGTTCTTAGATCCTCTGGGGGAGACAAAGCAAGACATAGAAAAATGCTTGCAAATCACAAGCTATGGGTAAATATTAAAGTAACTCAAGCGTTAAACTCAGGTGATGCTCTTCTTATTACAGTAATATATCTATATTAACAGGGCATTTATGAGGAAGAAGGGACGCAGTGTGTCATGGTGGACATGTGATACTGTCAAACATCCCAAACAACAGGACAGTACATCGTGTGGAGTGTTTGCATTGAAGGTGCATACATATTGTCACACAATGTATGATTTTATGATTATGATATATATATATATATATATTTATATATAAAACATATGAACTTTGTTACTTTCTTGAGTTTAACGCCCTTTAATAAAGGTTTAAATGTCAGTTTGCAGAAAAAAGAGGCTGTGGATTTCCCTGTTTCCAGAGAGGCAGTCAACAGCCTCAGGTTGGACATTGCTGTGAGACTTCTCCTTAACAGTGGTGAGAAATCTAATATTGTTATACCAAACTGTATTATTTTAAAGTTTGCATTGATTGTTATCATGATTACAATTGTTTGTAGCTGTTGATACAAAGACAGGAGTACTTAGCCAAAAGCGACTACATTGACAACAGTGTAGTGAACTTAACCTGATGTCAAAACTGACCAGATGGACAGAAACTGTCATTTCATTGATTTGAATCCAGAAATACAGGTTCACCCATCCTGAGACTCTCTTTCTTGAAAATCAAGTGAAAGAACACTCTCTTTTTATTATCATTACTATTTTACAAATGTTGATAATCAAAGTGTCTTAGTTCAAACCATTTTAGATGTTGCAGTGAACTAATCAATTTTATTAACTGTAAAACAGTAACAATGATTTTTTAATGCTTATGCAGAGTTAGAGTTCATGTTAAGTCTGTTACAGATTTTTATGCATTTTCTGATTTCTGTCTTTGAATGAGCAAGTGTGCGTTTTCCAAGGTCAGGAGTCGAAGCAGACATGTGTTGGAACAACTGTCTTGTTTACATCCTCTCAGACGTCAACGGAGTTGGCACCTGTTTCTCCAAACTCGACAAAACAAAACTCTCTCTGTCGCTGAGAACAGTTTAATCTGTTCCATAACAATTCTTGCTGTTTTCTGACTGTGAGAAGGCTCTTACATCACAAAACACACCCCTGTCTGGTTGATATTACCCAATCAGGGACGCTCAAATATACCGGAAATAGAGCTCTTTAAAATGCCGGTACTTCCTAGTTCTCATAGAGTCTGAGCAGTTTGGTGAAGCTTCTGAGGAGTTCGGTGAGACGCTGAGAAGTCGTTTGGGAGAACAGAAGTCCAGCCATGATAAGGCTCCTCCGAGTTGGATTATAATATCCTCCACCTCTGAGTGGAACTTCTGAAGGACCCCACTCATGTGAAGTCCACTTGCTGATGTGAGCTGGTGTCGGACGGAATCTCGTCACTACTTCGGACGAGTCACAGCCATCCTATGGAGACGCTGGACAGGTAGCGTTAACTGGACCTCCATATCTGCTGATTAATCTTCAGAAAGGTAATGAGTCAAGTTTCCTACCAAGCGTACCGAGGAAAGCTGGGTTCTGATGGAGAGTGTCGGTTCTGGTGAACACTTCCCCTCACATACCATCTTTTACTCCCTTGTAAACTTCATTTCCATCTTTAAATTCTTCTCTCAAGTAGAAATCCTTCCAGATATTTTAGAAATGTCTGTGTAAAGTGCTCATCCACCGCCGTGTGGATAATTGATCATAATTGTACAGTTTTCATTGATGTCTGCTGTTCTGCTGAAGAGTGGAAACAATCGCCGCATTGTTTCTCACTACCTGTAAAGCTGTTAATTATGTTGTTATTTTCATATTTTGCCAAATTAATGTAAATGTTTGATGTTAAACTTTGATTCTGTAAAATAAATGACCGCATTCATTTTGATGGGTCAAAGATAAATGACGTCTCACGTTTACATTTCATTAAATTCAATGCACGTTTTATTCAGTCCAGAAAAATGAGGAATCCGTTTTAATTGATGAATATATCTCAGCATCTGTTCATCTACAATCACATAATTTATTAGTGGAGTTTATGAAGGGTACACAAAATCTGAATTCCTGGACATTTAGCATTAAACTTTGTTGTTGTTGTTTTTTTTTCCAGATCCTATTTGTTAACCATATTCTAAAATGTGCAATATCCTTTGTAAAAACTTAAAACATTTGTTCTATTAAGTTTTGGCCCATTTAGCCTCATTAAGCTAGCTGTGCTGCAGAGTTTTCACCAGTGTTTCTGTCTTATCCAACAAAGTTCAGTCAGGTCCTCTGGACAGTTTCTACGTCCAGAAAACGTCCAGAGGACCTGACTGAACTTTGTTGGATTTTTCTATCTAGATTATTGAACATGAACCAGGATGTTTCTGTTTTACCTGCTCCATTGCTAACAAACATTCATTTACTGCACTTTGCTGCATCAGCGCCAGTGCTTTTCTCTTTTTCATCCACTCTGCTCCACCTTTCTCTTTCTCTCTCTCTCAGTTCATCCTACAAGCTTTAAGACCCAAACCGGAGAAACATGCAGACATGAGTGCTCTGTGTGACCCTCTCGCACCAGGGTTTCTAACCGACAGCCTCAGAAAGAGAAAGGAGAGGTGAGGGAGCTGTGAGACCTGAGTGAGCCTGGTGCAAGAGCGGCTCTTGCATGAAAACATCCAGTGCACTAACTATTTACTAGCTTAGATTTTTTTCCTGTCTTCTTTACCTTAATATTGGCTGATAAGGCATAAATGCCTCAGGTAACGCCGTGAGCTTCACTACCTCCACCATTACAGCTATGCTGTTTGTTTGTTTGTTTGTTCGAGGTTAGCTCATCCTGGGTTACATTTCCTTGTGGGTGAAGACATGCATCTTATATCTTAGGTAAAATATTTGATAACGTTCTTACAGAAACAATTCAGGAATTTTGTTCATACTGTGTTAATGCTACATGTTTGTCTCTTGACCCTATACAAATGGATAACGCTATCGTAGACCTAGCCCACTGGAGTTTTAATTAGGTATTTTAAGCTACTAATAAACATGATGGATGATGATCATATTGCTTTATGCTATGCTTTATGCTGCTTTATGCTTTATTGTAAGAAGGAGTGATTATTATTTTTATCATTTCATATTGGCTACTGATTTTTTTCCCTAAAAGTTAACGTAGGCTACACTGTGTTTCTTAGACTGTGACTAGGATGTGTGCTCTATTCACACAAGAAGAGCTGTTGGTCAGGCTACTTCTTGTTGTGCCATTAACTCTAAAATATTTATTAAATCAAGTGTTACTTAACTAGATGTCAAACAACTGTTAAAATGCACCAGAATGCAGGAAATGGCATCTAATTTATTAAAAACTTTCTGGGGGAGAACCCCCAGGACCCCCCCCCCCCCCCCCCACCACCACCACCACCACCACTACTGTGTCCTCTCTGTAGAGGCCAAGCCAATGCTTTAAGCCACAGAGGTGATACACCGGGGTAGTGTTGACGCGCTGATTGTTACCTTGTCAGATGAATTAAAGTCAGAGCCGTCCTTGTTCGTTTGCAAGTAATCCATTTATTCTTTACGTTTCATCTGTGTCCATTTAAAGGCAATACATATTTCCACAACGCTCGCATCTGTTGACAGCATCTAGTTTCTTTTGTATTCAGCGGTCAAAAACTGTTTCCCACTTCCGGGTGAAACACCTGAACTCACAAAGAAAGGTTCCTACTATATAGACAGCTGATTACCCACGTGATCTAATACCCGTTCATTTATCATCTGCTCCTACACCCCCCTTCTAATGCCAATGGTCAACACATTGGTCAAGCCAAGAGCCATTGTTAGCATAGTGGCTAAGCACCCCTAAGGGCAGATTCTAGAATCACCCCTGATATAAGGTTATAATTACATGATTATTGATTTTAATAATAAGAGGTCAATTCAATTCAAAATATACTTTATTCATCCCAAAGGGGAATTAAGTGTTGTCATAGCTCATCATCCTGGTTTCATTCAAGAGTTGTTAGATGCTGATAGCTGTGGGCAGGAAGGATCTCCTGCAGTGAATCCGAAGAATCTGGCCACAGATACTGATCCATCCACCCAGATCCAGCTTGATGTCAGATCTGGCGGGCCTCTCGGTCCTCCTGGGCAGCAGGACTGCCTGAATACTGGGCAGAATTCCTCCCTGAGCGATGGTCACTCCTCCCAGCTGACTGCAGAGCTCCTCGTCGCCACAGACTGACAGATGAAGGTGCCGGGAGATGATCCCAGTCCTCCGTTGTCACAAGCCAAGTTTCCCACCAGCTGCAGGATCTTGGCTGTCAGGTACTCGAGCACCACTGCCAGATTGACGGGAATTCGTCCACAGCGCCTCCTTTTCAACTCATTTGAGATTTGGAGCTGTAGCTGATATTATTGAGCTTTTGAGATGTTAATCAGCTACTCCGGGTTGTTAAAAAAACACCTTGTTGCCATGGTTACGCATCGTAACAAATGCCTAAAAGTAAAAAGTTTTCAGTAAAAATCCTTCCAGCAACACAGCATCAGATACCAGAGGAAACCATTATCTGAAAAGAGCGATTTACATCCAGAAAAAAGAGAACTTAAAGTTTTCAAAAGCAGTAACTCAGAATAAAAGAAACGAGCTGCTCCAACATGTAGCCACCCCTGGGGGCACAATTCTAGAACATAACGGTCGTGATGGCACTACGGCTCAGTGGTTAGCACTGTTGTCTCACAGCAAGAAGGTCCTGGGTTCAATCCCCGGTTGGACCTGGGGTTTGCATGTTCTATTTCGTATAAGCGTAGCCCTTTAAGGCTGTCGCTTGGTGGGTTTATTCCGTTATGTGTAGCATTTGCACTGAAATGCTACGCATAACGGGATAAACCCACCAATCGACAGCCTTAAAGGGCTACGCTTATACTCATAGAATCTGGGGTTACAGTACGTAACCAACGTTCTTCTCGTGCTTGTGTGGGTTTTCTCTGGGTACTCCAGTTTCCTCCCACAGACCAAAAGCATGCATGGTATGGCTGCCTTCAGGTCCAGGCCTCCCTTGCAAAAGAGCTCTGTGACCTCAATGGGATTTGCCTGGCTAAATAAAAGTTAATAAAAATAAATTAAAAAAGTTATCTAAGGTGGGCCAGTCTGAGGCATGAATTTCAATTCAGTTCAGTTTATTTATATGGCGCCAAATCACAACAAAGTTGTCTCAGGGCACTTTACAGGAACATTCACATAAAAGCCAATTAGTAAAGTTCTCTATCTAAGGAATCCAGCAGACAAGTTGAATCTTGGCTTCGTTGCAGTCTCCCATCCTGAGCAAGCACAGTGGCAACAGTGGAAAGAAAAACTCCCTTTTAAAAGGAAGAAACCTCCAGCAGAACCAGGCTCAGGACAAGTGGCCATCTGCTTTGACCGGCTGGTTGAGAGGACAGGAAGGAGAGACAGACGAACACAGAATGGTAGGTCCAGGTATAGGTCCAGGTATAGGTCCAGGTATAGGTCCAGGTGTACCTGAAAGACAAAACCAACATGTTAAGGATAGAAAAAATAATTACAAATACAAAACAGGTTGAGCAGAGTAAGTAAAGACAGTAGCAGAGTGAAAATTGTGGTCAGTTTGTCCTCCAGCAGTCTAAGCCTATAGCAGCACAACTAAGGGACAGCTCAGGAAACCCAAGCCGACCCTAACTATAGGATTTAGCAAAAAGGAAAGTCTTAAGCCTAGTTTTAAAACTGGATAATGTGTCAGCATCCGGGACAGAAACTGGAAGTTGGTTCCACAAAAGAGGAGCCTGATAACTGAAAGATCTGCCTCCCATTCTGTTTTTGTAAATTCTAGGAACCACAAGTAAACCTGCGGTCTGAGAGTGAAGTGCTCTGTTAGGAAAATATGGAACAATAAGATCTGTAATATAAGATGGAGCTAGGTTGTTGAGAGCTTTGTAGGTTAGAAGTAAGATTTTGAATTCTATTCTGGATTTGACAGGGAGCCAATGGAGAGAAACTAAAACTGCATGAAACTCCAGGGCTGAAAATGAGTCCCACTCCGGTCCAGTATGGATATAACCAGTGTTGCCAGATCTCACAATAGAAATGAGCAACCAGCTCCATGAAAACAAGCCCAAAACAAGCCCAACTGGGAACCCACCATATTGTGTAAAACAGAGTCTGTTTTTAAATAGTATAAACATACATTTATTATGGCATTACATATAAACAGCAAAATTATGCTAAACACTTTGAATAACATACTTTTACGCTCTAAAAAATAAAAATACATTTTACATATTCAACATTAATTCAACCGTTATTTATACAAATTAATCCCATTAAGCCTGTGGGACTCATTTACCAGAGAGACCTGCATTTTAAACGAAGAGTGATGACAACAATGGACAATCATAAAGGATCGGTCGAGTGGATCCAATGAGTTCTCCAAGATGGTCCACAGCACTGACTGATGTGTGACAGGCTACATAGGTGGCTATTTTTAGCTAATTTCTTTGTTTTGTCTCTTTGTGTTTTGGGGCAGTGAAACCCAGGTTTGTTAGCCTCATGGAAGAGAAGGGTGCAGTTTTTTTGTGCTTCTCAATATTGGCATGTTGAATTAAATCAGCATGGTGATCACGTATTTCACACTTGCAAAATCTACAGAGTGCCTTTGACGCATCTCCCATCTGAGGTCGGATACATTCTTTAATCCACCTGCAGTCACATGTTGAAGTGTCCCTGGGCAAGACACTGAACCCTCACTGCCTCTGATGTGTGTCCATCAGTGTATGAATGTGATCTAAAGCTCTGATTAGTCTCTTTAGAATGATTTGTTCAATTAGCTTTCTAGAGATCTAGTATAGAGCTGTATGAACGGGTAAATGAAGACACAGATTGTTGTGTAAAGTGTTTTTAGTATCTCTATAAGATAGAAAGGTGCTATATAAGTACAGTCCATTTACCATTTAAGTGTGCGCTCTTTCTCCCATTCTTTAATATATTTTCTCCATATTTTCCCCACTTACTGGAGC
Organism: Nematolebias whitei; assembly: GCF_014905685.2. NCBI lineage: Eukaryota > Metazoa > Chordata > Actinopteri > Cyprinodontiformes > Rivulidae > Nematolebias > Nematolebias whitei. The sequence continues at coordinate 8,327,347 of NC_056509.1, forward strand.
TCATTCTAGCGTGGTCTCATCACTCCTGTGGCGGTTCTGGGGTGGGTCCAACAGGGGCCAGTGCCCCCGTAACACTGAGTCTGGACCCGTCTGTGGCCCCCTCCAAACGAAGATTGTACAGTAATTATTCATATTTTGATATTGCACCATTGCAAAAGGCAGAACCATTGCGCATGGCACAACATTGTAGTAGGATCCTTTAGTGCCTAGTTCACTGTATAGTGGACTCCGGTCCGGATGCATGCGCTCCCGACACGGGATGAAGAACAGCTGAGTGAAGCGAGGCACTTGGAAACACCCCCTCCTCTCCGAGCGCACAGCGCTGCCTCTCATGATCTATCCATCCATTATCTTTTACCTGCTTCTTCCATTTTTGGGTCACGGGGATCGCCGTTGCCCATGTCCAGCAATCACTGTGCGAGGGGCGGGGTACACCCTGGACAGGTCTCCTGTCCATCACAGAGACACATAGAGACAAACGAGACAAACAAACATTCACTCTCTCACTCACACCTAGGGACAATTTAGAGTTACCAATCAGCCTAACATGCATGTTTTTGGTCTGTGGGAGGAAACTGGAGTACCCAGAGAAAACCCACGCATGCACGGAGAGAACATGCAAACTCCACCCAGAAAGGCCCCTGGACTGGGATTTGAACCAGGGACCTGCGTGCTGAGAGGCAGCAGCTCTACCAGTTGTGTCACCATGCTGCTAGCCTCTCATGATGTCATTGCTATTTTAACTCACCACTTACTTCCAGTTAAAAAAATACGGATTACTATCTTGTTCTGCAGAATCCACTTTGGCAGTCACATTTTAAATTCTTCACATTCTGGCGACATGTCTGTTTTTCCTGCATAGTCACGTTTTCACGAAGCTGTCGGCTTTTCAAATACAAGGTGAGTTTCAAACCAAATTTAAAAGCTCTGTTCCTCACGTAGCAAGTCTAGAATTGTGTTTAGCATCTTGTACAGGTTGCAATATTTAAATATAACGAGATTTGATGTGCTTTATAGTATCAGCGACCATCTTTTGAAGAGCCGCGGTGCGGGAGGAGCTCCTCCATTTGTCTCTGTGTGAATTTTTCTCGCTCTCTCTTGTGCGAAATTCTGTTCCCCTGTGAAAATCCGTTCCCCCTATACAAGCCTGCTTACACAAGATACAGTCACAGTTTGTGTTCTCTCTGTTTAACGTTCTACACTACGGTTTAATAATTCCTAAATGTTGCTACCCAGTTCAAGTCCATCTCATTTTCCATCTCTCCGCAGAAGTGGCACAAGTCGTCCAAATCATCTGATAAGAATAAATGCACTGTATAAAAACACACCTATATGTAGTTTCACTTTTTTGCATATTCACTCTGCAAATGTTTGTGAGTCAAAGTGTGTTTGCTTGTGGAGCTCAGTTACTTGCTTCAAGATGTAAATCTGGCCACTATTTGGTAACTATTACAGATGATGTGGTAAAAACCAACACAATCTATTCAGTATGTGTCTATGAGAATGTACCAGTTTTTAACATAATTACTGATAAAAGTAACATTATGAACTTTAACAACAACAGAAAACAAAATGGTTGTATTTATTTAATTGTGGACAAAGACATAATTTTCTTAAACACATGTTATTGTAGTTCCTGTTGTAGATGAACAGATGCTGCGAAATATTCATCAATTAAAACGGATTCCTCATTTTTCTGGACTGAATAAAACGTGCATTGAATTTAATGAAATGCAAACGTGAGACGTCATTTATCTTTGACCCATCAAAATGAATGCGGTC
>NC_056509.1:8329228-8336569 GCF_014905685.2 Nematolebias whitei
ATCCATCCATCCATCCATCCATCCATCCATCCATCCATCCATCCATCCATCCATCCATCCATCCATCTATCTATCTGTATTAATGTCTTGGTCCAGCAGAGGGCGCTGTTGTCCTGCTCTAAGAACATTGCACGTTCATTAAACTTGATCCTGTTTTGGTTTTGTTGGTTTTGTTGAATTCTTTTCAGGGTTGATGGAGATGCTGCTGCTGGTCCCAGCCACAGATATCATATGATATCAATGGTCCCAGCAGGGTGACATGTCCCAGGCTGTGACCACACCGAGCTGTAGCATCAGTAAAACAAACTCAGTCATATCCTTTTTGTTGAAAGTTCAGCCAGCTATCTTAAAGTGTGGTACTGTATATCCAAAATTATTCAGTTGTAGATTCACACTGAAATGTTACATTGTGAAAGTTTCATTAAAACCAGTGCAGTAATGCACGAGATATTTTGCTGACAGACTCAGATGTTTCACCTTTGACAGAGGACAATAAGCTCCAGAAACATGACTTCATCTGAGCCGAACAGATACAAATCATGCACAGAAAGTTAAGCTGCTCCTGATGGTCACAGTTTGAAAAGATGACATCAGAGCGGTGGTTTCCATGGAGACCATGACGAGTTTGAGCAGCGCCAATCACACACGAGCCCAAAAAGATCAGGACAAACATCTTCTCTGCATTGTTGTGTTGTCATCTGTTGCTGCTCACGAGTTTTCACGTGAGAAACATTTCCACGCAGAGTCACAGCACCTCACATCACAGCACTTATTAATTAATTACTTAATTAATTAATGAGTTGGGTTGTTTGTGATGATCGGCTGCCTCAGATTACACTTCTGTGAACCTCCACATGAACCAACAGCAGCACATTCAGGACCTTCATGTCCTGCAGGAGCTCCTGTTCGCTGACAATAACACACTTTGCAAAAACATCCGCACACAGTTAAAGAGAAGATACAAATGCAGTCAGGTTGTAAGAAAATACTAAGTTAATCCCAAATACTGATTAGATTTTCTATATATTTAAAATCCACAAACCAGTTTTGTTTGTGATAAGATGGTCACCATCTTATCACAAACAAAACTGGTTTGTTCCACTTTGGAGTAAACTGTTAGGGGAAGAATCAGTTTTGTTGTGTCTCCTTGACTGATGAAGCCTTCTGGGTCAAAGGCGAAACGTTTCAGCACAAAAAAAGAAACTGTCCAGATGACTTGACTGAAAAATGTTTATTTGTTAAACTGCTAGATCAGGAGCCAGGCAGAAGGAGAAATCCTTCACAAGACAGGCTCTAGAGCAATGTGGATATCCTAACTGGGCCTTCCTGAAAGAAGAAACCCAAACAAGACTCCAGTCAGCCATCAGGTGAAAAGGAGGAACCCAGACCAGTGGTCATTCCAGATGTTGAGGGAGTATGGGCGGCTGTGGCTGAGTGGTTAGAGCAGTCGTCCTCCAATGTGAGATTTGGGGGTTTGAATCCACCAGCAGTCACATGCCCAAGTGTCCCTGGGCAAGACACTGAACCCCTCACTGCCTCTGATGTGTGTCCCATCAGTGTATGAATGTGATAAAGCTCTGATTAGTCTCTTTAGAATGATTTGTTCTATTAGCTTTGTAGAGATCTAGTATAGAGCTGTATGAATGGGTAAATGAGGCACAGATTGTTGTAAAGAGCTTTGAGTATCTTGAAATAAGATAGAAAGGAGCTATATAAGTACAGTCCATTTACCATTTATCAGAGAAACTGAGACGTTTATTTTCTAAACAACGTCCCAGTGGCTTTTAAACCCCAAAATACATTAAAGACTGGTTCATCCCAAAGATCCAGTCCCCCGGCACAAACAGAGTAATGTTGTGTATGCTGTTCAGTGTCAGGAGGGTGATCAGTCTTACATCGGGGAAACTAAACAGCCACTGGCCAAAAGGATGGACCAGCACAGAAGATCAACATCATCAGGCCAGGACTCTGCGGTCTACACTCATCTCCAGGCCAGCGGTCACTCTTTCAAGGATGAAGATGTTCACATCCTGGACAGAGAGGAACGATGGTTTGAGAGAAGAGTAAAGGAGGCCATCTTTGTGAAAAGAAATCGTCCATCATTAAACAGGGGTGGAGGCCTCCGTGTTCAACTGTCCCCCTCTTACAATGCTGTGATTGCTAGTATCACTCAGCCCTCTGTGAATAGTAAACAGCCATCAGGTGCTAATGATCCATTGTTAGGCTGATGGTCCTTCTTGAGCATGTGAACAGCTGGTTCTGGATGTCAACAACAAACTGGTTGATCCACCTTGAGAAGGTGCTATTTATAAGACTGAGTTTATTGCAGCTCCTCAGACTGAAGAAGTATTTTGGACAAAAGCTGAAATGTTTCAAGAAGAATTTGTCCAGAGGGCCTGACTTAACTTTGTTAGGTTACAAATAAATATCCCAGTTTGCAGGTTTTTGTGATTATATTTTTGCAGTGTGCTCAGAGTGGGTGTGTGCAGCAGGGAGCAGGTAAACCACAGGTCCAGTGTTTGAGCCCTCCATCTTTTTAACGTCAGTCTGTGAAAAATGTGTTTTCTCAGCAGCACGCCAGCAGCAGACAGACAGGCCGGCAACCCGCAGTTTCCATTCACAATATTGACAGCCCCCCCGTCACCACCCCCTCCGCACAGCAGATGCTGTGACGGGGCGCCATGATGATGATGAGCCTGCAGCACCGAAAAGAGATGCTAAAGTACGACAAGATGAGCTGGTAGCTGTAGATGGAAATAAATTGTATCTTGGTGCGCATGCGTGAAAGTTGAACTAATATCGACTTTCCCCGTAAAACATAGAACCACGCAAAAGAAATCCTCTACATGTAAGATACTTCTTATTTTGCTAACCTGAATGAGTCCTAAAAAGTGTTGTTAATGGGTTCAGATAGGACTGCGAGAGTAAGCGCCCTCTTCCCATAATCCACCGCGGCGTTGCAGGACGCGCTGTCCACTGAGCAGTCTTCTCTGAGTAACGTCTCTGTCGGGAGGACGCTGGCAGCCTGACTGCAGAGCCGGCGGGGGAGGCGAAGGGAAGAGCGGGGGGATTTAGGCTGCGTCCCGTATTTGGATCCAGCAGAGACCAGAGCACAGTTTTCCTCCTGACTAAACACAGACACGACTTTTGTTCAACCTTCAAATAAGATTTAGTGTCTGTTTTTGACGGGCTGTTGGGAGTCGCTTCGAACTGTGGACAAACTCAAACATTCCTGGACGAAGAATGGGATTTAAAGAACAAACCTGCAGCAGCGAGTGAGTTGGGAAAACAAGGGTCGTTTTCTAGTTGGAGTAAAACAAGAAACTTGTGTTAAAGGAGGTGGGGAGCATTAACAGCGCCTGCTACAAGTCGCGGATGAATAAGAAGGGGGAGATGGCATTTGGGAGCGGGGACAAGTAGCGTTAGCTCCCGGGCTAACAGAGCTAGCCTAGCCGCTTCCTCAGCTCCACTCCGGAGGAGCTCGGGAGGAGCTCAGGAGGAGCTCGGGAGGAGCTCAGGAGGAGCGTTGCAGAGCTGATGTTTTAGAGGCTGCTGGAAGAATGGAGCCCTCCAAAGATCTCCCACAGCTCTGCTGAAAGAAAGGGACTTGTTATTATCCGTGTCTCCCTCAAGGAGAGCCGGCCCAGCTGAGCCCAGCTTCATTTCCTGTCGCCCTGCGGTGGATTACATGCGAAGGATGGCCAAGTGCTGCACTTTGTACCCCCCTCCTGGATCATTATTTAGGATCAAGTTGGTTTTACATCAGGATTAGCCCCTCCTAGCTGAACAAAGTTAGCTAATCTTGGAGACATCCTCAAGGTGAGGACCTTCTCCCCGGGCCTCGGAGGTGTCTTGTCGTGTTTCAGACATCCTGACTTCCTTCATTCTCGTTTCAAAGCCCAGCAGCAGCAATCATGTCTGGGGAGGTGCGTTTGAAGAAGCTGGAGAAGCTGATCCTGGACGGTCCAGCTCAGTCCAATGGTCAGTGTGTGAGTGTGGAGACCCTGCTGGACATCCTGCTCTGTCTCTATGACGAGTGCAACAACTCCCCCCTCAGGAGGGACAAAAACGTCCTGGACTTTCTGGATTGGGGTGAGTGGACCGTAATGTTTGTCTGGTAAGATGATGATGGTGTTGCTGCCCTCCCTCCACCATCACAGTCCTTTATGTTCAGGGCTCTGCTCCCTTCTCCCTCTGCAGGACCCCCGAGAAGAACCCAAAGTGTGGGATGGTTTGGACATCCTCAGGGTCTTGCACAGTCCTCTCCACATTGTAAAATGTAAAGTGCATTGAGTAACGCTTGTAGTTCAGCTAGCAGAAGGCTTTTCAGACTTCTATACAGAGTTCTGTGCAATGTTTTAAACTATTTATGAGTTTATTCTACCAGGCTATGATCACGTCTGAAGACGCCTTTAGATGAGAAGTCTTCAAGAACCAAGTCCAGCTGTCTCGGACTTCTTTAACCTCTTAGGATGATCCTAATTTGTTAGAATTTGCTTTCAAAATGTGTCACATTACAAGCAAAGTGTAAAAACTAATATTGGTCCAGTTTATGACTGTACATTGCGAGCGGTCCGAAGCTTGAACATGTGCTGACAAAGTACAGATGATTTCCAGCATGTTGTGTACGCTGCGTTAGTCCTGAGCCCCAAGTTCTCCTCACCGTGGTGCCTGCAGACGTTCTGCTCAGAGGAACGTTCCTGCTCAGAGGAACGTTCCTGCTCAGAGGAACGTTCCTGCTCAGAGGAACGTTCCTGCTCAGAGGAACGTCTGTCCAGAGCCACAAAACCTTCAAAAAAGATGGAAATAAAGGGAAAAATAGGAACTTTACATTTCATGTAAAAAAAAGTGTTTCATCCTGAAATTAAAACCTAAAACAAGAAAAGAGCAAAGTCTGATGAAGAGAGGAAAAACATTTAGTTTTGATAAACTGTAATCACTTCAGTCCTAATATATGTAGAAACATTGAACTCCTCTTTGATACAATAACTCACATGTGCATCCAGTAAATCATTTGAATGAACATAAAAATAACAACTTGTTGGATATTTAGTTGTGATTCACTGAATTTTCTCTAAAAACGACTGATAGAACTTGTCAGAAGGACTCGTCTTATTTCTGAGGAACTCTTGATCCCAGTACCTCGTACCGGAGCCGTCTCTTTGTAAAACCACACTTGGTGTTTTCTGTTTGCTCCTGCAGCTTGTTGTCAAAACACTTAAACTACAGCTGCGTTTCAGAGCAAGATCGTCACGTATTTCAGGAAAACGGACAAGAGAACTGCAACGCTGTGCTAGAATCTATATTTAGGTCCACGTCCGTCCCAGTCGCAGCTACAAAGAGCCAGATCTGGCCCCGGAGCCGCAGCTTGCAGACCTCTTGTCTTCGCTTCACAGCATTCACAACTTTACCAGAATGAACCTCCTGTTGGTTTGAAGATCACTTGTAATCAAATCCATGTTCAGTAAAAACAAGTAACCGTTTTAAAAGACGTACCAGTTTTAGAAATCAATCCTTTTTGCACAATTTACTGCACATATACACAAAGTATTTCTGTACTTGGATGCCAGAAATGATGGGAGATTACTCTATAAATTTGGGAAAGTATTTGAAACCGAGAAAAGTGTACGAACTCTGATAAATGCACGTTCAAAGAGCACGTTAAAGCGAAGTTTCAACAGACTTTACTGCTGAGGACAGCCCAGTTCTTCTGTTTCACAGCCACTCTCCATGTTGGCACTTTGTTCTCTTTCTATAAAACTACACGCTGAAAGTCTTTGTAGCTGTACATGTGGGAGGCATGTTAATGAAATAAGTGTTTTAGTTGTTGCTTTAGGTGGTTAAAGTCAGGGTAGAGGGAAAGAAAGCAAAACCCGTTAAGTAGAAGGACCACACACATGCATACACATAAAAAAGGCATCTTTTCCAAGTGTGTGTGTGTGTGTGTGTGTGTGTGTGACATCAGGGTTTGGTTTGTGCATGAAGCAGGAATGTGAACAACTCACCTTTTTATCTGCTGCAGAGGCCCTGCTCGCTGCCGGAGCATGCCTGGCTCGTCTTCTTTTTAAAGCCCTAAAACCAAGATGGTTCTTCTCACAGGCAGGAACACGAATCAAGACAAGATTATTAAAACATCCGTACGCTGCAAGGAGAGTGCAATTTGGTGTGTTTTGGCATTTGTTGGAGTTTCATGTCCGAAGGAATTTCAGCTATAACGAGAAGCGGTTTGGCCTCGCCACTGAGATGCTGCTGCGTCATAAAAGACAGGAAGTCAGCTCAGTTCAGCCAAATGGTGTGAGAGTTCATCTGTGGTGGCTAAGTGCCCCTCCAGTCACCATCTGGATGAGCTACTCTGAGCTAAAAATGGAACGATCCTGGCTGGAAGGGGCTGAGGTCTGTAAACGTCTGCGTATGGAAGTGTAATAATTCCCTGGCTGTTAACGGCTAAGGAGCTGCTCACATAACACGCACAGTTTGGTCTGGGTTAGCTGGTGTTGGTCCTCAGCTGATAGGCAGCATTTTGCGCCTGGGTTTGGGCTGCCTTTAAGAAGAGTCGCAGTTCCAAGAGGTGACATTTGTTGACACGAGGAACTCTTCAACTAAAATCGGCCAGACACAACACACAAAATAATGTGTCCAAGCTGTCAGCCATGGAGGACACCCGTGTTGCTGCTGCTCATTGTGATCAACTCCTGAGTCATCCACTAGCAGGAAATGGTCTTGGGGTTAGTTTCTGATGAGTTGTTGAGCGAAAGGAAAACATACTATCAAGTTATCCTGATGCATGCTCAATAATCCAGGTAGAAAAATCTAAAAAAGTTAAGTCTGGTCCTCTGGACATTCAGAAACAAAATAAAAAAAAAAAAAACAGTAACGTTTCGTCTTTCATCCGAGAGACTTCCTCAGTCTGAGGTGCTGTTTTCAGCTCAGTCTCTTAAATAGCACCTTCTCAGAGTGGATCAACCAGTTTGCTGCTGACAACCAAAACCAGCTGCTCACATGCTCAAGAAGGACCATCAGCCTAACAATGGGTCATTAGCACCTGATGGCTGTTTACTACTCACAGAGGGCTGAGTGATACTAGCAATCACAGCATTGTAAGAGGGGGACAGTTGAACCCGGAGGCCTCCACCCTGTTTAATGATGGACGATTTCTTTTCACAAAGATGGCCTCCTTTACTCCTCTCTCAAACCATCGTTCCTCTCTGTCCAGGATGTGAACATCTTCATCCCTGAAAGAGTGACCGCTGGCCTGGAGATGAGTGTAGACCGCAGAGTCCTGGCCTGATGATGTTGATCTTCTGTGCTGGTCCATCCTTTTGGCCAGTGGCTGTTTAGTTT
>NC_056509.1:8336669-8338843 GCF_014905685.2 Nematolebias whitei
TTTTGGCCAGTGGCTGTTTAGTTTCCCCGATGTAAGACTGATCACAGCCCTCCTGTGTCTGCTGTTCAGTGTCAGGAGTTAGTTTTAATGGTGTCAGGTTAACATGGATCGCTGCCAACTTAGAACAACTTCAAAGTCAAAGTGTCTGTTTGTTATTCCACCACATGTGAAATTGTGTACACAGAGTCCAAGTTACATCCAACAAAAGTATAAATTGTGAAGAAAAACAGTAATAAGATAGAAGCTATGAACGAAGAAAAGTGTTAAACTAAAAATACACCAAGCACTAGTAGTACAAAAACAATACGCCGACCAGCAGCACAAACATGGATCTGTGTGAGTCTGTCCAACTTGCATCCTTTCAGCTTTTATAGAAGTCCATTAGTTTTGCATTGCACGGTCAAAGATATAGCAAAAGATAATATTTTGCTGGCTGCGACAAAAACTATGATGAATGATCACAGATTTCAATGTAAATAACTGAAATTGATGCGTGTAAAGGTTTGATTAGTTTTAAAACTGCACCCATCCTGTTGTTCTTCGCTGTGTTAGCGTTAGCTCCTCAGGTCATTAACAATTAAGATATTGTTTATACCCTTTCTATAATAATAGAATATCCCTTTAAGTGAAACTATTTTTCAAAGAACGGGCAGAATGAACAGGCTTGTCAGTCCACGCGTTTCCTCACAAGGAACCCACATTGTTCCTCCTGGATCTGAGGTTCAACCAACGGATAATTCGGAGAAAAATCTAATTACTGGACAAAAACAAAGAATGTAGTTGAAAAGTTTGAGAGCAGAAAATATTTTTTTTAACAGCAAACCTAACAGTTTGACATACTCCTGAATTGTTGAGTCGCTGTAAATGTTTTTTTCTTCTCTAAATCATCTGTTAAGACCAACTAGAGAGATTAAACTCCGCTCCAGAAGCAGAGAAAGTTTTATGTCCTGGGTTAGAGGACAGAATAACACACAGCTACAAGACGGCACAGCACACCTTTGCTACACAGCCAGCATGAAAACGCAGATTAAATTAGGGTCAAGTCTGGTCTTGTCCTAAAAAAAGTTTGTAAAGTGTCACCACTCCCAGGTCCTTTATGTTGGCAGAACATCCAGCCACAGGGTCAAAGCACACCTGTTACACGTGCAACGCATTCTGCTTGTTTGAACAAAGGACGGGACTCTAGCACGTTTGCTGCCTGTTTCTGCTCTGAGCATGTGCACGCGTCCGTTTGAAGCCTACAGAAAACAGATCGGAGCAGACGTCGAGTGTTAACACGCTCTCAAAACACCGTCCTCCTACATGGAGGAAAATGATTCAAGATGGGGGGCTATGAAACCTAAGACCTCCTCAACTCGTGGCGCTTCAAAAGCCTCTCTTTCTCAGTAAAAACATGTCATTGTAGCTTAGCTCTTGGCCTGTGTGTGTTTTAGCTGCTACAGACGTTTAAGCTGCACCTCCTTTCTTCCTGACGTCCATACAAGCCAGAGAAGAAGACAAACGTTGGTGTTGGGCTTGCTTTCCTTCTTGTTCGGTGGTGACCTCATTTCAGCTGAAATGGAGACCTCTACATGACCTGCAGCCACAGGAGGACGGGAAAGTCCGCTGTATCCTGCCTCCTCACGTGTCCTGCTGCGTTACATCGTCTGCAGAAACAAAGCTGTGTTGGAGACCTTCAAGGCTCACAAGCTTCTCATGTCTGTATGTTTGACTTTACGCGCTCAGGCTTTCCCCAGCAAGGGGTGCACAACCAGCACACGATGAGTGTGTCAAGGGGGTGCGCTCCTCAAACAGTTCATGGCATGTAACGGCATTCAATAAATTAGACTGTCGGTCTTTTAGTAAAATATCTCATGAACAAATGGACGGATTTTAATGAAGAAGTGTTACAGATATTGATCTAAAGTTGGGTGTGGTAGTAGTCAGGAGACATCCCAATACACACTCTGAGCGTTAACAGGTTGTGTGAGGTCTTTGCATGAAAAGGGGGGTGGGTGGGGTGTTAGGGATGTGCAATTCAAGCAACTACATTCTTTCCAAAAAAGTTCAATCTGGTCCTCTGGACATTCAAAAAAACAAAAAACAAAGCAAAAAATATATATTTATATATATTATAATATTTTTTTGTTTTGTTTTTTTGAATGTCCAGAGGACCAGATTGAACTTTTTTGGAT
>NC_056509.1:8338943-8343783 GCF_014905685.2 Nematolebias whitei
ATTATCCACACGGCGGTGGATGAGCACTTTACACAGACATTTCTAAATTATCTGGAAGGATTTCTACTTGATAGAAGGATTTAAAGATGGAAATGAAGTTTAAAGGGAGTAAAGTATGGATGAGGGAGAATGTGGTGTGTATGAGTGAAAAGTGTTGACAGGACGACACCCTCCATCCGACCCAGCTTTTCCTCGGTATGCTAAGTAGGAGACTAGACTCATTTACCTCTCTGAAGATGACTCAGAAGAAACGAAGTCCAGTTACGCTACCTGTCCAGCGTCTCCATAGGATGGCTGTGACTCGTCCGAAGTGGTGACGGGGCTTCGTCAACAACAGTTCACCTCACCGAGTGGACTTCACATGAGTGGGGTCCTTCAGAAGTTCCACTCAGAGGTGGAAGATGTTATAATCCAACTCGGAAGAGCTTTATCATGGCTGGACTTCTGTTCTCCCAAACGACTTCACAGAACTGCGAACATCTCAGAACTTCTCAGCGCCTCACCGAACTGAACTTCTCAGCGCAGAACCGAACTGTGAGAACTAGGAAGTACCGGCATTTTAAAGAGCTCTATTTCCGGTATATTTGATCGTCCCTGATTGGTCAATAACAACCAGACAGGGGTGTGTTTTGTGATGTAAGAGGTTACTAGAAGTCAGAAAACAGCAAGAATTGTTATGGAACAGATTAAAACTGTTCTCAGACAGAGAGAGTTTTGTTTTGTCGAGTTTGGAGAAACAGGTGCCAACTTCTCCGTTGACGTCTGAGAGGATGTAAACAAGACAGTTGTTCCAACACATGTCTGCTTCGACTCCTGACCTTGGAAAACGCACACTTGCTCATTCAAAGACAGAAATCAGAAAATACATGAATACTCTGTAACAGACTTAACATGAACTCTAACTTTGCATAAGCAACTAAAAAATCATTGTTACTGTTTTACAGTTAATAAAATTGATTAGTTCACTGCAACATCTAAAATGGTTTGAACTAAGACACTTTGATTATCAACATTTGTAAAATAGTAATGATAATAAAAAGAGAGTGTTCTTTCACTTGATTTTCAAGAAAGAAAGTCTCAGGATGGGTGAACCTGTATTTCTGGATTCAGATCAATGAAATGACAGTTTCTGTCCCACAAGGTTCTTAAGGTCAAAGGTTTTGACCTTAGGCTTAGTTTTGACATCAGGTTAAGTTCACTACAGTCCCCCCTTTGGAAATCATCACCTGTCCATGGGGATGAATTCCAAACATGAACTTACGCCTTCGAATGTCCTTGAAGCTTGATGTAATCCAGCAAAGAAACAAGAGTCAAGAGTAATCCAGCAAGGAAAACAAAGTCAAAGGTAATTCCACAATGTTCTTGGCAATTCCATTGTGTTGATTATAATTCCATAACGTCTCGATAATTCTATTGTAGCAATGCTTTAACCCCTTGGAAACAGAGTCTGTAATCCATTGGAAAAAGTCATATACTCCACAACGGTAAATCCACAACGATTGGAAGTGTTGATTAATCAGCATACAGAGGGGTACCCTTGGATTGAACTGAAGATGCAGCCACTGGATGAAGAGCGGAGACCAACGTCAGGATTGCAGGTCGCCTCCAGCGAAGGTCGTCTCTGGGCGACGTCCAGTCGGTGCCGTTCTGGTTCAAATGTGACATGCAATTATGTGGTTTAAGGTGGGCTTATGAAGGGGATTTTACATAAGGCCTTAACCTATATGCACCTGGTGTGTAAGCTATTATGATTGGGAACAGCTACAACTACCAGTTAAGGGGTGGAACATGCTGAAAAGGGGTAACTACAGGGGTTTATACCTATAGAAAAGGGGCCCAAACTATTTTTCCATTTCTAACTTGGTTTAAGTTAGCCTTACATGGTAAAATATAGTTTGGTTCAATTGTCTGTTGTCTTTTAGACGAACGACTTGAGATTGGGTGTTTGGTTTCCCCATAACTGTTTTGGAAGTCTATGGCGAGACTTATCAAAAAGAATTAGCTATCCCCCCGAATAGAATTGTTCGAGTAGGTTCGGCTTAAGCGTTGTGAGATCAATGTAGATTATGGTACTTAAGGTAGCAATAATATACATTGACTCCGCAAAGATTGCAATTTAACGAATGAACTGCATGTTGGCATGGTCAAAGGCCTCTTAGTCTCTAACTTAACTACACAACAAAATTCATTCTTGCTTGGGGTGATCAAAAACAATACCAAAACCAATTAAACGATGTCTCAACATCGACAAAAACAGTGACTAAGCAACCAGTTAAACAACGTCTCAACATTGACAAAAGCAGTGATTAAGCAACTAGAAAACGACGTTTCGGTGCGCCACTCACTCTGAATGTCAGATTTGATCATGTTATCGCGTCTGGTAGCATTATCCTAACTGGCGTCACCCCCCTTCGGTCATGGGAGACTGCGACCACGGGTGAGGACGTCGCTCCATGAGCTAAAGTTAGGTTGTCCTTGAGTAGTTTTAACTGTTTGCGCAGCTGAAAGAGGACTTTTAGGTCTGGATCGGAATCCAGTTTGACTTTCGATGGAGTGTATTTGTCTGGGTCAGTCAGATACAGTATCATCGATTTAATTGCAGAATCATCCAACTTCTGAAGTTGGAGGATGTCTGGGTCAGTTGAAAATGACTTTTCATATTTTAAAAGAACTTGGCGAGTGTTGTCTCTTTCTTCACCAGATGTCAGAGTGTCGGCTTGGGCGACCACCTGTTCAATCTGTGATGAGACTGATGAGGGTTCTTGCTCCATGGGGAGCTCCAACGAATCCTTTTCTGAGTCGTCGGACCTGTCTATGGGTAAGACACCATAGGTTTGTAGTCCTTGGTCGACGTCATTGGTTGAGAAAAGAGCGATGGCCTGTGATGGTTTCGTGAAACATACTGGCCCAGCTTCTTGACTCGGTACCAGGTTATCTGGGAGTCCTCCCAGAACTGGAATGCCTAGTTCAAAATCATGAAAGTCAGGGTCTGAGTTTTCAGTTTGTGATGACTCATCATCGTTTGTGTGTGAGTTCACCCCCCCTTCGTCCGATGAGGGGTTGTTGGAGGCAGCAACAGCAATGTCTTGGTGTGTTTCACCGACATCTGTAATGTTGTCATTCGCGCCTTCAGATTTAGTAGCGATCAGATCACTACAATGTGCTCCTGGTTGGATTCCCATTTCAACGTTTTTCAAAGTTTCTACAAACCTTTGTAGTTTCTCTGTCTCCTCCGAGCTCAGAGGTGTAGGGCTTTGCTCCTGGGACCTTTGTGATTTTATCGCCTCGGTTCGTTTCGTCCGAGGTGGGGGAGGGTTAGGTACGTCTTTTGGGGGTTCCTCTTCTGATTTCCCCTGATAATATGGGTCCTCTTGGATCCCATATCTTTGCGTCCTACGCATATCCCATTTACGATCATCACGCTCATCCTCTGAAAGAGGAGCCTTTTTTTCCCAGCGTGCACCATCATTACGTGGTTTGTCAGTTTGAAAATACCGCCTTTTCTCGCCTGTTTTAGGAGGAGGTGGCGATGTACGCCTCCCTTCCATTTCTAGGGAGTGGGGTTTAACCTTTACACCAGGAAACACTTCTATGGGCGTCTTAGAACATGCCTCGAACACATTCACTGCACACTGTCGCATTATCGTGGAGGAGACCAGTTCAGGTCTGTTCCTACCGCCCGAGATGAGGGTGGATTAAGAGCAGGAGGTGCAACAACGTCTTTCTGAGGTGTTTGTGGGTGACCTGAACTCTGTCCACGGTCTTCTCTGAGTTCCAGACAAACTCGCCCCACGTCAGAAATCTTGTTTGTTGCTGCCCTTAGCTTCTCCTCACAAGCCTTAAGGCGTTCCTGTGATGTCTGACATTCACCTTGTAAATGCCGACAATGTCGGAGAAATATCGCCTTTTCCGCTTTGCAATCCTCAAGTTGTGTTTTAAGCACATCTATTTCACCTTTGCAGCGGGAAACTTGTGACATTTTCTCGTCGTGATCCCGTCTTAATGCAAAGTATTTACTGGACAACAGCTCTTTAGCATCCCTGGCTTCAGATAGTGATGCATTAAGTAACTGTATTTTGCTATTCAGCGAATCAATTTCTGCATTTGCATTTTGCTGTAAGTGAAACATCTGTTCATAATGTTTTGTCAAGAGGACCTCGTTTTCGCTCTCAAATTGAAGGAAGTGTTCTTCAATTTTCTGAACCACCTCTTTGTCACTGTCTAACCTTATTGCAAGGTAATCAGCTTTCTCAACAACTGCATAGAATGATTCTTTCAGCAAAATTGCAATTCTAGCCAGCTTTTCATAACTTGACATTGTAATTTCTGTAGAGGTCACACTCTCTGCAACCTCCTTCAGATTGTCCACTAACTCTTTTGGGTTCATGCTCTGCGCCTGTTTGCCATATGGCCCGTACGGGGATGGGGATGACGGAATGGTGTTAAAAGTAGGAGGTTCAAGTCGGTGCAGATCCATCCCTACCACCCCAGACAGATGCTGTTACACCTCCTCCTCTTAGCCCCGTTCCAACACCCCCACCTCGGGTGATAAGGACGGGTCTGCACCGACTTGCACCTCCTCCTCTTAGCCCCGTTCCAACACCCCGATCTCGGGTGATAGGGATGGATCTGCACCGACTTGAACCTCCTACTTTTAACACCATTCCGTCATCCCCATCCCCGTACGGGCCACCAATATGTAGATGAACAGATGCTGAGATATATTCATCAATTAAAACGGATTCCTCGTTTTTCTGGACTGAATAAAACGTGCATTGAATTTAATGAAATGTAAACGTGAGACGTCATTTATCTTTGACCCATCAAAATGAATGCGGTC
>NC_056509.1:8343883-8353984 GCF_014905685.2 Nematolebias whitei
TCTTAAGGTCAAAGGTTTTGACCTTAGGCTTAGTTTTGACATCAGGTCAAGTTCACTACATGATTATTAAAATCCTTGTATTATATTATTTTATTTAACCTTTATTTTACCAGGCAACGTCCCGTTGAGATTAAAAACATTTTTGTGTTACATATAAATAATAAATTAGTGAAAATGAATAGATGGGAAATTATGACATGTGTTACCCTGAGCGTTTAGAGGGTTGTTACGGTTTATTCCATTTAAAAAACTAAACAAAGTTTGGAAAAATGTAAAAGATGATAAAGGCCAGCGGCCAACATGGCAGTTATAAACAGGAAGTACTAGATGTTGGTCTGTACGAAAGTAACTGCAGGTAAAGCCTCCATTATTTGTCATAATTGCAATGGTTAAATTAAAGGTTAATGCTTGTTGTGCTTTGTTTTGTGTGTTTTATATGTAGAAATATGTTGCAACTTCTGGTTGTAGAAGTTTGTTTATGATCATCCATCCATCCATCCATTATCTTTACCCGCTTATTTCATTTTGGGTCACGGGGGTCGCCGGTGCCCATGTCCAGCAATCACTGTGCGAGGGGCGGGGTACACCCTGGACAGGTCGCAAGTCCATCACTGGGCCACATAGAGACAATCAACCATTCACTCTCTCACTCACACCTAGGGACAATTCAGAGTTACCAATCAGCCTAACATGCATGTTTTTGGTCTGTGGGAGGAAACCGGAGTACCCGGAGAAAACCCACGCATGCACGGAGAGAACATGCAAACTCCACCCAGAAAGGCTCCTGGACCGGGGTTTGAACCAGGGACCTGCTCGCTGAGAGGCAGCAGCTCTACCAGTTGCGCAACCATGCTGCCCTGTTTATGATCAGTTAACACTAAATTGATTTTGTACAAAGTGTTTAATAGGTTGTGTAATGTAAAATTTACACTCTTAGATAATGAATTTCACTGTGAGTTCTTGCTCTGTGTCACTCTGTGGCATGAACTTTATTAAATGGCTTTTATGTATGTGAATGTTTCTGTAAAGTGCCCTGAGACAACTTTGCTGTAATTTGGCGCTATATAAATAAACTGAATTGAATTAAATTTAATTGAAAACATCTGCTACAGTAACTATTTGACTTTATTAGTAGCTTAGATTTTATTTTATTTTGTCTGTCTTCTTTGCCTTATTGTTGGCTGATAAGGCAGAAATGCCTCACTAAACACTGTGAGCTTCACTATTTCCACATTACAGCCATGTTGTTTGTTTGTTTGTCCGAGTTTAGCTCACCCTGGGTTACATTTGGTCATGGGAGGAGTGATCTTACTGTTCACGTAAAATATTTGATAATGTTCTTAAAGAAATATTTCCTGAATGTTGTTCATACTGTGTTAATGCTACATGTTTGTCTCTTGACCCTATACAACTGGGTAAGGTTACAGTAGACCTAGCCCATTACTGGAGTTTTAATTAGGTATTTTAAGTTACTAATAAACATGATGGATGATGATCATATTGCTTTATGATATGCCATTGGTAAGAAGGAGTGATTATTACATTTTCTAGTGATTTTTTTCTTCCTAAAAGTTAACTTGGGCTACACTGTGTTTCTTAGACTGTGACTAGGACGCTGAGGGAAGTTGAGCGTGCTCTATTCACACAAGGAGAGATGTTGGTCAGGCTACTTCTTGTTGTGCCATGGTCTGGTCATTCTGTGATGATTTCTAGGCAGGAGACCCATTTGGTGCAGGCAGGCAAGACAAAGAATATAAATCAATAATTTATTATTTACAAAATAAAGATGGCTGACGGGGCAGCAAACTTACATAAATCATGGGGCAGGACACAAGGAGCAGGACACAAGGAGCAGGACACAAGGAGCAGGACACAAGGAGCAGGACACAAGGAGCAGGACACAAGGAGCAGGACACAAGGAGCAGGACACAAGGAGCAGGACAGACATCACAGTGAGACAATGAGGGACGCAGGCAAACAGACTTAAATACACACACACTAACAAGACTAACACAGAACACCTGTGAAACATCACAGGTGCAGACATCAGAGGGGGAACAGACAAATATGGAACACTAGAGGGAGACAGAGACCAGGGAAAGCACAACTCCTAATCAATCAAAGTGTGATGGAATGATTGTCAGCTACTAACACACCAAAGTTTAGCTCAATGTCTGAAATTGGCTGAGTTATAGTTACCTTTATGTTTTTATGTGGCTGTTTTGGCCATCTTGAATCAAGAGACTCAGTTGTAGACACATCCAGTGATTACTTTCCACAAGTTTCATTAGAATTCATTCGCTGGTTAATGTTATTTTGCTAACAGGCAGCTAGCTACACAAACACACAGAGAGATATGCAGATGTTTTCATCCTTCACTGTTGGGGCAACAGGCAACTGGAAATGTTGTCCAGGTTCTTTATTGTCATTTCATCACATGTGGTACATGAGGAGGAACAGAATTATGTACTCAAGGTCCCAGTTACACCCAAAAATAGAAAAAAATACAAAGTATAAAAGGAAACAGTACATAAGGATAAAAGATATACAGCAGGTAACATTTTGAAGGGTTTGCAGCTCCTGCTCAAAATTCCAACATAATGTTGTCGTGATGTCTATGCTCAAAATAAAACTATGAGTCCAGTTTTACATAACTGTAAAAATATTATTTTGAACACTGCTGTCTGTTTATTTCCATCATTCCAAGTGTATGTACTCATTTCTGTATAGTTTGTTTCATTCATTGTTCTGACTGTTTTACAGAGTCTCGTGTGACAGAAATAGGTTGAGTTACTTTATTTTTTATTTAATAATTCATTTTAAACGAGGAAAGTCTTCACAAATCCACATTATATTTTGGATTATAATTGTGGCATGATGGTTAATATTATTTTTTAATTCAATATTATTTTTAATTCAATATTAACCTTCAGGCAGCACGGTGGCTCAGTTATAGAGCTGCCACCTCTCAGCGAGCAGGTTGCCAGTTCAAATCCCAGCCGGGGTCCTCTCTGGGTGGAGTCTGCATGTTCTCTCGGTTCTGTGTGGGTTTTCTTGTGGTACTCCAGTTTGCTCCCACAGACCAAAAATATGCATGTTAGACTGATTGGTAATTCTAAATTGTCCCTAGGTGAGAGAGTGAATGGTTGTTTGTCTCATTTGTCTCTGTGTCCCTGTGATGGACTGGAGACCTGGTCCATCCTTTTGGCCAGTGGCTGTTTAGTTGCCCCGATGAAAGACTGATCACCTTCCTGACACTGAACAACATACACAATATTACTCTGTTTGTGCCGGGGGACTGGATCTTTGGGATGAACCAGTCTTTAATGTATTTTGGGGTTTAAAAGCCACTGGGACGTTATGTTTAGAAAATAAACGTCTCAGTTTCTCTGATACTCCCTCAACATATGGAATGACCACTGGTCTGGGCTCCTCCTTTTCACCTGATGGCTGACTGGAGTCCTGTTTGGGTTTCTTCTCTGCTTTCAGGAAGGCCCAGTTAGGATATCCACATTGCTCTAGAGCCAATCTTGTGTGGGATTTCTCCTTCTGCCTGGCTCCTGAGTTAGTGGGGATGCTGTCTGCTCTGTGATACAGAGTCCTGATGACTCCTAACTTGTGCTCCAAAGGGTGATGGGAGTCAAACTGTAAATACTGGTCTGTGTGGGTGGGTTTGTGGTACACCTCAGTTTGCAAATGTCCTCTATCAGAGACTGAGACCTCACAGTCCAAGAAAGCCAACCTGCCATTTTTTTCATCTTCTCGTGTGAACTTGATGTATTTATCCACAGAGTTGATGTGGTCAGTAAAATGTTGGACTTCCTGAGATTTAATTTTAACCCAGGTGTCGTCAACATACCTGAACCAATAACTTGGTGGTGTCCCTGAAAAGGACGTCAAGGCTCTCTTTTCTACCTCCTCCATGTACAGGTTGGCAACAATAGAAGAAACTGGAGACCCCATAGCACACCCATGTTTCTGCCTATAATATTGCTCCCCATATGTGAAGTAGGTTGACTGCAGGCACAGTTTCAAGAGTTGACACAGTTGTTCTGTGGAAAGTGTGGTCCTGCTGCTCAGAGTGGTGTCTGATTTTAATCTTAAACTGACCACCTCTACTGCATCATCAGCAGGAAGTAAAGAGTGATGTGACATCAAAAGAGACATCATCTACCTGGATTATGGAGCATGCAGGACTTTTCATGAACTATTTGGAATCAGTTAGGGGTGCACCGATAAATCGGCCCCGATTTCCTTATTTTGTGGAAATCAGCCGATACTTGCATGAGAAACTGATTTCACCAATTTTTTTTTAGTTTTAACAACAATTATCTGAACTTCATTTATATTTCAGAGCAACTACCTCATGGCCAGTTAAAACAAGTTTGTATTGTTTCTATGATATTGTTCAAGGGTATGTTTTTCAGTAAAAAATATAGTAAAATTGAATGTACATTGTGACCTTATAACTCCTGACAGTGTCGCTTATAAAACAAAATCGTATCGGCAGGTCAGACTTTTGAGAAATCGGTGATCGGCCAGAAAAATGCAATCTTTGCACCCCTAATATCAATGATGTCTGTTAGCAAAATATCTTCTGAAACTTAACAGATTTTGGCAAAACTTTCAGGTTATAATCATTGGATGTTCCTCAACAAGTGGATATTGAAGCAACATAATTCAAGATGGCTGCCTGAGACAGTTAGCAAACATAAATGATTAAAACAATTTTACAGATATTGTGCTAAAATTTGGTGTGGTGGAAGCTGAGACTGATTGCTAACTCTTGTTCTTGGCACAAAAAAAATGTACAAGATCTTTGTCTGCCA
Organism: Nematolebias whitei; assembly: GCF_014905685.2. Taxonomy (NCBI): domain Eukaryota; kingdom Metazoa; phylum Chordata; class Actinopteri; order Cyprinodontiformes; family Rivulidae; genus Nematolebias; species Nematolebias whitei. The sequence continues at coordinate 8,348,713 of NC_056509.1, forward strand.
TTAATACTTTATCTGGTGACCAGCTTTCTATTAGCAAAATACCTTCTGAATCAGCAGAGAGATTAATGAAACGTTCAGGACATAATCTTTGGATGTTCCTCCACAACTGATAAACATTTGGAGCCAACCTAATTCAAGATGACGTCACAGCCAGCTCACCTTAGAAAACACAAAAAGTTCAGCCAGTTTTACAGAAAGTGCTGTGGTAGTAGCTGAGACTACTTAGCAGCACATCCTCCAAGCACCATACTCACTCTGCAATAAGTTTGCTTTAAACTTTAGCTGTGGCTGTTGAAGGTGAACTTGTATGTCTGTTAGCAAAATAGCTCATGAACCACTGGACAGATTAGGGTGAAACATGTAGAAAGTAATCCTTGGTCACAGCTACTGTAATCAACGTGCCACGCTGCTCGTCACTGCCCCCTGGTGGAGGACTCTGGAACCACCCGCTGCTGCTCCCGTCCGGAGCGCCTCTCACCTCCTCTCACCTCCTCTCACCTCCTCTCACCTCCTACTCTTCACTTTGGAGGACTTTTTATTTCTCTCACACACAACATGAAGCTCCACGTAAACATTTCCAGCTCGTGATGTCATCAGTGACTGCGGGTGGGGGGACATTTTGATCCTTTTCTCCAGGAGCGCGTGGGGTGAGTGACATTTGTTCAGAATGGAGTTTTTAATGGAAGCAGCATCATGTTGCTCTAAATACATTAGGGTGTGGTTACAGTTGCAGACGTCCATTACCATCTAACCCCCCACCCTCCACCCACACGCGCACCTCCTCTGGGTGATTTGTCCCTCAGAGCGCAGAGACGCGTCTCCGCTCCTGAGGGTCCGGGACGACCCGCGTCCGACCATGAGCCACAGAGCGGACGATGTGTCTCTGGGAGAGCGCATGAGGATGTCTTTTGGTGGCGGGCCGTGGAGGGGCTGTGCTCCGGGGGGCCGGGGCTCCGGGGGGTCCGGACGGTGCTGTGAGAAGTGCTCTGCGGCTCTTGTTGCTCTGAAGAAACAGGCTCTGAGTCTGGCTGTGCACCATCACTTCTCCTGCCAGGTCAGTCCCGACACAACTCAGGAAGTACAAGTCATTTCTCTACAGACACTTTACAGCATTCATTCTCTCATAGTTCGAGTCACATGAAATAATACATTAATATTTGATCTAAACTGTTTCAGCCTCTGATGCCTCTTTGTCTTCTGTTTCAACACAAGACTCAGAAACAAGTTCGATTTTTCAGGTTCCAATGTACAGAAACACTTTTATTATATTATTATTATTATTATTGTTGTTGTTGCTCTTGTTGTTATTGTTATAATAATAATTATATTATTATTGCTATATTATTATTATTGTTATAATAATAATAATAGTTGTTGTTGTTGTGTTATTATTATTGGCAGCACGGTGGCTCAGTTGTTGCCTCTCAGCAACAAGGTTGCCCCCAGCTGGGGGCCTTTCTGGGTGGAGTTTGCATGTTCTCTCTGTGCAACGTGGGTTTTCTCGGGGTACTCCAGTTTCCTCCCACAGACCAAAAACATGCATGTTAGACTGATCAGTAACTCTAAATTGTCTCTAGGTGAGAGAGAGAGTGAATGGTTGTTTGTCTCGTTAGTTTTTGTGTCCCTGTGATGGACTGGAGACCAGTCCCGTGTGTCCCCCGCCTCTCACACAGTGACTGCTGGACATGGGCACCAGTGACCCAAAAAAGAAGAAATGGGTAAAGATGATGGATGTATTGTTATTATCATTATTATTTATTAATAATATTTGTACACTTTGACCAGTAGATGGGCTCCTCAGCTGATGTGTTTGTGGGTCAGAACCATCCTTCCATTATTTTTATGGGCTCGTTCTTTTCGAATCATGCCCAGAATTCTTGACACATTTTTTCACTTCTCATGCAGTTTGTACATTCAAATGTCCTTTTCATCCAGACTGTTTGTACTGCTATCGGACAGTTTTCTCTCAGATCCTCTGACTGCACACACCCACTGTCATGCACTCTCGTGCACTCTTATTGCATTGAAACTCCGAAATGTTCCATTAAAATGAGGTGAAGAGTCTTTAAATTATATCTCCAACATAAATCCATGTAGACAGATATAAATGTACACACCTGACAACCAAACATTTCTGCTCCTAACATCAAAAATCGTAAAGCCAGGTCCTCTGGATGGATTCTATTTGTTGAAACGTTTCGTCCTTTATCCAAAAGACTTCTTGAGTCTGAGGAGCTGTTATAATCTCAGTCCTAAACAGTACCTTCTCATAGTGGATCAACCAGTTTATTGCTAATATCCAAATCTAACTGTTCGCATGATAAAGGAGCCATCAGCCTAACAAATATGGCTGTTTGCTATTCACAGGGGGCTGAGTGATACTAGCAATACCAGCATTGTAAGAGGGGGACAGTTGGACATGGAGGTCTCCGCCCCTGTTTAATGATGGACGGGTTCTCTTCATGCACCCGACTCTTTAAGAGTTGGATGCATGACGCCATGGGCAGTGGCCGAAGGTGGGAACCTTGGCACTCTGACCTTGGCTTGACAAAGCTGACTCTTGGGACATGGAACGTGACCTCTCTGGTGGGGAAGGAGCCTGAGCTTGTGCGTGAGGTTCAGAGGTACCGGCTAGATATAGTTGGACTCACCTCGATGCACAGCATGGGCTCTGGAACCGATCTCCTTGAGAGGAGCTGGACCTTATTCCTCTCTGGAGTTACTCGTGGTGAGAGGCACCGAGCTGGTGTGGGTCTACTTTTGGCCCCCCGACTTGGTGCCTGTGTGTTGGAGTTTCCCCCAGTAGATGAGAGGGTGGATGAGAGAGTAGCTTCCCTGCGCCTTCGGGTGGAGGGACGAGCTCTGACTCTTGTTGGTGCCTATGTGCCAAATGGCAGTTTAGAGTATCCAGCCTTCTTGGAGTCCTTGGCAGAGGGTGCTGGAAGGTGCTCCAGCTGGAGACTGTTTTATTCTGCTGGGGACTTCAATGCTCACGTGGGTAATGCCAGTGTAACCTGGAGGGGCGTGATTGGGAGGAACGGCCTCTCTGATCTTAACTCGAGTGGTGTTCTGTTGTTGGACTTCTGTGCTAGTCATAGTTTGTCCATCATGAACTCCACGTGGGGTGTCGTGAACATAAGGGTGTCCATAAGTGCACTTGGCACCAGGACGCCCTAGTTCATAGATCAATGACCTACTTCATTGTCATGTCATCTGATTTGTGGCTGTTTGTTTTGGACGCTCTGGTGAAGAGAGGAGCTGAGCTGTCAACTGATCACCTCCTCAACTGTGACTTGGATCAGATGGTGGGGGAAGATGCTGGACAGACCTGGTAGACCCACACGTGTAGTGAAGGTTTGCTGGGAACATCTGGGAGAAGAACCTGTCAGAGAGCTCTTCAACTCACACCTCCGGGAGAGCTTTAACTACATCCCAGCTGAGGCGGGGGACATTTAGTCGGAGTGGACCATGTTGTCAGTTGTTGAGGAAGCTGCCTTGAGCTGTGGCCGCAAGGTTGTCTGGTTTCTTGCAGTGGCCATCCTCAAACTCGGTGGTGGACACCCCGGGTTAGGGAGGCTGTCAAGCTGAAGGAGTCCTATTGGTCCTTTTTGGCTGGTGGGACTCCAGAGGCAGCTGAGGAGTACCGGAGGACCAAGCGGTCCACAGCTGAAGCAAAAGGTCGGATGTGGGAGGAGTTTGGAGAGGCCTTGGATAAAGACTCTCGAGGAGATTCTGACAAACCATCAGACGGCTGAGCAGGGGAAAGCAGTGATTTACTAAAAGCCCTTTTCCATTAGTACCGGTACGGGCCGACTCGACCCTACTTGGCCCGGTTCTGAGGCTTTTCCATTAGTACCGGTACTTAGCACCTGTTACTATTTTCAGTACCCTTGGCTCTGTGGTTCTAACCGGTACGAAGAGGTACAAAAATGTGACGTCAGTACACTGTCGGTCACTGATTGGTCGGGGGCGGAGCCGGGGGCGGAGTCACTGGATCCTTCAGAAACGTTTCAAAACAATGATCCGCCATTTGCAATTTCTCGGACTGGATCAGCGGCTGGATTTATTTTAAAGATTTTAAAAACAATACTGACAACATCTTGGTCTAATGTTGATGTGCTGGCATTTTTTGTGCTTGGTGGCCGACAACATAATTCAGAGCAAGCTGAATGGAGCTCTGCTGGTCTACCACGATCCTCCCTCCGGAGCCTCGGAGCGCCAGGCCGGGCAGAGCGTCATCTCCCCGGCTCCAAGTTCAGCTGGTCACCACTGAAGATCCTTCGATGTGCCGACTCGGAGGCTCGGGTTCCGGATACCAGCATTGTGTGCTCAGAGCTCCGCTGGTCACTGCGAAGCTGGAGATGCGGACTCGCAGATGGCCGTTGCGAGACCCCGGCCGTGCGTAATCATGAAGGCTGAATCCCGATCCCGCCCGGCAGTCAGGCGGACTGGACAGTCTAGGACGGACGCTGGAAGCGATTTTTAAATAAAATAATATTTTGTTTTTATACAAAAAATGTTTTAAAAAATTGCTGAAGCGATTTAAAAATGATTATTATTTTTTTTACACGTAAAATGTTTTTTAAAATCGCTTCCACTGTTCGTCGCAGACCCGTCTCTGTCTGCCTGTCTGCGCGGGTCGGGCCTTCATGATTACGCACGGCTGGGGTCTTGGAACGGACTCTGTGAGTCACCAGCTGAGCTGGAGCTGGGAAGATGAGCCTCCCAGCCTCCTCCTCTCCGGAGGAGAGGATCAGTGAGACCAGCAGAGCGTTGAAGATAAAAAAAAAAAAAAGACGGTGCCAGCTTCATCATGAAATCCTGTTTTCACTTTAATGACTGTTAACTCAGCTGAAAATCATAAAAAGACACAAAACTATTGGATCTCAGGAATATTTCCCTCAAACATGTTTAAAGAAAAGAGACGACCTTCAGTTCAACTTTATTTTAACCCACAAATGTACAAGTCACAAAACAAGAACTTTAAAGCAAAGCTAAAAATAAAATGCATATATGTGAACAAGAAAGAAAACCACACATCTAAAATGAACATTAAAAGTAGACACAATGAGTGCAAATACATCAAATGATGATGAAAACCTATAAAAATTTAAATGTAATGTTTTTGTAGAATCTGGTTCATCAGAGTTTTAATTTATATACATATATATATATTTATATCTATAAATATATATAGATAAATATATATGTATATATATAAATACATATATATGTATATAAATATATATGAATTTATATAAATACATATATA
>NC_056509.1:8354084-8361118 GCF_014905685.2 Nematolebias whitei
CTATATTTCATTCTACTGTATTCTATTTTATTCTACTCTATTCTATTTCATTCTACTCAATTCTATTTTACTCTATTCCTTTCTACTCTATTCTATTTTATTATATTCTACTATATTCTATTCTATTATGTTCTATTCTACTCTACTATATTTCATTCTACTGTATTTTATTTTATTCTACTCTATTCTTTTTCATTCTACTCTATTCTATTTTTCTCTATTCCTTTCTACTTTATTCTATTTTATTATATTCTACTATAGTCTATTCTATTCTTTTCTACTTTATTCTATTCTACACTGTTATATTTTATTTACTCTGTTTTACTCTATTCTGTTCTATTCTACTCTGTTCCTTTATATTTATTCTATATTCTTCTACTCTATTCTACTCTAGTCAGTTATATTCTACTCTATTCTATGTTATTCTATTCTATTATACTCAATTCTAATATATTCTACTTTTTTCTAATCTACTTTTTTCTATTTTATTGTACTGTACTATATTCTAGTCTGCTCTATTCTACTCTATTCTGTTCTATTTTATTCTACTCTATTCTCTTCTATTCTAATCTATTCACTTCTATTCTATTCAATTTTATTCTACTGTATTCTATTCTACTCTGTTCTATTTTATTCTACTACTATATTTTACTTTATTCTGTTTTATTCTACTCTGTTCTATTTTAATCTAATCTACTCTATTTTTCCTCTATTTTATTCAACTCTTTTCTACTCTGTTCTATTTTATTCTATTCAACTTTATTCAACTTTATTCTATTCTATTCTATTCTATTCTATTCTATTCTATTCTATTCTATTCTATTCTATTCTATTCTATTCTATTCTATTCTATTCTACTCAATTCCTTTCTATACTGTTCTATTTTCTTCTATTTTACTTTACTCTGTTCTATTTTCTTCTACTCTATTCTACTCTATTCTATTATATTCTACTCTACTTTGTATTTTGTTTTATTTTATTCTATTCTATTATTGTCTATTATATTCTACTCTATTTTATTTTATTCTATTCTATTCTAATATACTCTATTCTGTTCTACTCTACTATATTATATTCTATATATTATACTCTAGAGAACAAGTTATCTTTGGACACGCTTCAAAACGTTCTCATTTTTTTCTGAATTTCTTACAGTTTATTTTAAATTCCTAAAATAAATGGTAAATGGACTGTACTTATACAGCGCCTTTCTATCTTATTTCAAGATACTCAAAGCTCTTTACACGACAATCTGTGTCCTCATGTACCCATTCATACAGCTCTATACTAGATTTCTACAAAGATAACTGAACAAATCATTCTAAAGAGACTAATCAGAGCTTTATCACATTCAGACACTGATGGGACACACATCAGAGGCTATGAGGGGTTCAGTGTTTTGCCCAGGGACACTTCAGCATGTGACTGCTGGTGGATTCGAACCCCCAACTCTTGCATTGGAGGACGACTGCTCTAACCACTCAGCCACAGCCGCCCCACAATTTTATTTTTAGAACTTGTTTCTTTAATGTGAAGATTGAATACTTTCTTTGTCTTCACACTTTTGTATGCTTGAATATTGTTTAGGCAAATCAATATGAGTAAACCTCGATATTCTTTTTCTCAAACTAAATGCATAAAGAATGAAACGGCTCCTTCTTTGTGGCAGAATCGACACATTTCACTCTTGCCCGGTGTTTTAATGCTCATGAGGACACACAGGTCTCACACAGGCCCGTCGTCGTCATCATCCATCACTCAGACCTCCAACAACGATGCAAAGCAGACACATTCCTGCGCGAGTGCTTTCAGATGGCCATGAATATTTCATTGCAGCATCCCCGTGTCGTCCTCGGTCCTGCCCCGCCGAGGAGACAATATTTATTTTTGTCCTCTTAAGTGGGAAGGCTGGACGTCCGCCTCCATGACTTTAGGGAGGGGCCACAGTGAGGGATGGCTGGTGCTGCAGATGTGGTCAGGAGAAATCTGATAAGCCAGTTAGCTCCCTTCAGGTTTATTGATCAGGAGTGGGCATTCTCAAAAGCACCATGACTCTATGAAGTCATCTTTAACAGGTTGGCCAAGATTGTAGTCCTCTTATCTGAGACATTTGATCTGAAACTGCCTGTTCCAGTTCCTTTTTCACATATGTGACCTACTTACTGCTGCTCTTTGCAAAATGTGGCTTATTTAAACATTTCATGACTATGTTCAGTTTAGTGAGGCGTTCAGTGTCCCTCTACAGGAGACACGGGGCTTTAGAGACAGTAAAGGCTGTTACGTACTTCACCAGACGTGTCAAAGGTTACTCTCACTGTAGCAGTTGCATGATAGAAATGATGCTTCTGTTCTTGTTCTGCCTCCGAGAACAGTTCTGTGCACAGGATCCTGGGAGAACCTTTCTCTCACAGCACCAAGTGTATGCTTAGCCAGAACTTCAAGGGCTTGTTTCTGTGCAGCATTGTTGCCAGATATACACTAACTATTTTTATACAGTATTTAGGGTTAGCATGCAGAAGTATGCAAAAGTGCAAATGCATTTTTTTTTTGCAAAAGTATGCAAAAAAATAGTTAATAAAAAGCTCCTCACATGCCTCCACCCTCATTTGCCTCTCTCTGGGCTGTTGAGCAAGGCCCTTAATCTGCTCCACTGGGCACCTTAGATGGCAGCTCTCTGCTCCACAGAGCTGTGGTAGCTCAGTGGTCTGTGGTTGTGTCAGGAAGGACATCAGGCGTAATAATAATCACCAAGTCTTTGTGTGAGTTAGTTCGTTGTGGTGACTCCTGAAGCAGGGAACAGTCAACAGAAGTTATTAAAAAGCTCAATTATACAATAGTTTTTGCGTTCTGTTCACCAAGAAATAACTTTTTATTCACGTGAACGTCCCACGTTTCATGAGAAGGTTTAATGCAACCACCCAGACCACGAGCTGAGCGGTAGCCCGGCGTCCCATCAACAACCTCAACACAGCAGCTGCCTGACTCGGATCAGATGTTCGAGTACGTTAGAAAGGACAGCATCTTTACAACTGCGCCGGCTAAACTCATAAAGAACGTCAAAGAACTCGTGGAAGGAGATGGACGATTTGTTGTGGAGACAACACAGAGACAGTTCATGGTGGTGTGGTCTGGGAGAGGTACCTCACCCAGGCAGCATTCTCCTCCATCATACCACCATCTAACTGGAAATCAACATCTACTCTGCCAGCCGTGCTCGACACGTGCACCATGGGAAGTTTACCAGGTGTTCGCGTTACAGTTTCTCTTTAGAGTAAAGAGCTCCTCACCATGTCAGGGAGAACAGAGGTCTTACGTGTCATCATGTTGCAGCCTTAAGAAGGAGGCGGTTTTGTGCTGGATTCTGGGTTTGATCTGTTACAGAAACACAAAGGATGGCGAATCAATCACAGAAAATATGCACTGTTTATCTGCTAAATGAGTTGAAAGAACACATCCATCCATCCATCCATCCTTCCTTTTTGGGTGCCCATATCCAGCAGTCACTGTATGAGAGGTGGGAGACACCCTGGACAGGTCTCCAGTCCATCACAGGGACACCTGGACAGGTCTCCAGTCCATCACAGGGACACATAGAGACAAACAACCATTCACTCTCTCACCTATGAACAATTCGGAGTCACCAATCAGCCTAACATGCATGTTTTTGGTCTGTGGGAGGAAACTGGAGTACCTGGAGAAAACCCACGCAGCACGGAGAGAACATACAAACTCCACCCAGAAGGGTCCCCAGTCGGGATTTGAACTGTCGACCTGCTTGATGAGAGGTAGCAGCTCTACTAACTGCTCCACCGTGCTGCTGTTAATGAACATTTCTCTTGGTTAATTCAACCTTTTTTCTTGATGGCTATAAATTCAGTTTCATAACGTCTCCAGTCTATTTGTGTTTTACTGCATTTACTGTAGGTTATAAGAATTTTAAATTCAGCCTTTTCGTAACTCAGTCTGCACATATTGATCACCCATATGGGTTATCTTTGTCAAATATTATAACGGTTGTATATTTTTTCTTTGTGTGTACTTTATTGTCATCGTTTCCATTTTGGTGTGAGACCAGGTGGAAAGTACAAGCCAAGGTGCTCTGAAACTCATTTCTGCTTCCATTTTCACAAACTCTGCAGGACACCAGTGACCTGTCAGTCTTTCTGCATGAGCACATTCGTGTCCACAGTCGTCTCAACACAGAGTCCAGGGACAGAGACAGGGAGCTGGGTCAGTGCGGATCCTGCGGCACCAACCCGGACCAGCTGAAGCAGGAGGCCATCCACCTGGCTCTGAGCCGCGGCCGCTCGATGGCTAAACCTTTGTTTGAAGCCAGCCCTGGGGCCGGAGCAGTGCTAGGACAGAGTGAGACCAAGCGTGGAGACAATGTCTCAAGGGATGCTGGGCATCAACCTCACAGTCCTCGTGTCCCGCAGAGCCCCAGGACGCCTCAAAGGACTCCCCACACCCTAAGACGGAGAGGGCCCAAGCTCCCCAACCCTGACATGGACCGCTGGGTGGAGGAGCAGCAGCAGCTGGTGGCCTCCACGTCTGGGTCCAGTGCAGATGGTGTCACCCTACATTCCTACCATAAGGTACCCCTGAAAGCCTTCTGCAAGCCCCGCCCCCCTCTTTAATGAGCTGTGGGAGTAATGCATGTCTTTATGAGAGCTCGTCAGCAGATGAATCATGGATGGGTCTCAGCTCGTTCTTTAAGAGTCCCTCGCTAATGGAATGGAATCAGGTCATGATTCAGCCGTCATAAAGGCTCGCCAGTCAAAAAGCACTTGTGATCAATAGGTGGTGGAGGGGGCAGCCATATTTAAAATTGCTGCTGGTGAAATATGCATTTGTGCGATGAAAGCTGCTGTAAAGTGGGCCTGCCCCTCCCCCACCTCCCCAAGTGACGGAACCGAACCCGACAAGGTGAAGCAGACAAACACATTTAAAATCCTCCGTGCACCGCAGTGATTTGTTTTGTGATGATCCTCGTTCATGTTACATTTTATTTATACTTTTAAAACCCAGAACTTTACGACCTGAGCAGCTGCGGGTAAGCCCACGTCTTCTCTTCATAAAATTATGCAAAATAAATAGAATATATGGCAAATAAACATTTCAAACTGTAATTAACATGTTGCATTCATTAAAAAAGAACATTAAATTCATTTTGTATAAAAACCACTGCTGAAGGTGAGTCCAAAAATATATATTTTTAATCTTATTTTTCTGTCTTGCTTGTCCAAGTGTACAAAGTTGTAAACAACATAAAATACTGTAAACACAACAACTGCACCTCCTGTGAAACTGCAGTGAATGCTTATTGTTGAATGATTGTTGCTGAAATCAGCTGAAAAGGTTTCACCTCTGAACTGTTCATGCGAGGCGAGTTTGAAAAGACATTTGCTGAGAGCAGAAGAAAAACAGCTGAAATGTGTAGAAAAGGCTGAAAAGAGCAGTAATGTAGCCGACATGAACAGATTATGTTGAAATGGGCAGAGAGGCTGAAGAGATTACAAAAAGCTGAAATTTTCAGAAAAGTTTAAATTAGTGGAAAGAATCACAAAAGGCAGAAATGAGCAAAAAAAAATAAAATAAAAGGTCAAAATTAGTAGAAAAATACCTTGAAAGTAGCCGAAAAGCAGAAAAAAGCTGAATTTAGCTGAAAGAAGCTGAAATGAGCAGTAGAAGTTTTAAACAGCAAAGTCTGAGGGCTCCATTCATTTTCCGTGAGAAAAACATGTCTGAAAAGGCAAAATATTTCAAAAAGTAAAACTTGCACGAGTACCAGAAGTCTCAGCAGGAAAGTTCTGAATGAGCCGAATGTTTTGAGACATGAACTGTTGAAACAGAACAAAAACTGAGGAGCGAGTAACGCGACGATAAACATGCAGAAGAAAACCGCATCTCAATAGTGAGAATAATTTATAAACATTTTCACAATAATGAAATTAATCTTTAAGTGTATGCATTGAATTCTCATACTTTTACAAAAGAAATATCCATCCATCCATTTTCTTTTCCCGCTTATTCCATTTTGGGTCACGGGGGTCGCTGGTGCCCATGTCCAGCAATCACTGTGCGAGGGGCGGGGTACACCCTGGACGGGTCGCAAGTCCATCACAGGGACACAAAGAGACAAACGAGACAAACAACCATTCACTCTCTCACTCACACCTAGGGACAATTTAGAGTTACCAATCAGCCTAACATGCATGTTTTTGGACTGTGGGAGGAAACCGGAGCACCCGGAGAAAACCCACGCATGCACGGAGAGAACATGCAAACTCCACCCAGAAAGGCCCCTGGACCGGGGTTTGAACCGGGGACCTGCTCGCTGAGAGGCAGCAGCTCTACCAGTTGCGCCACCGTGCTGCCAAAAGAAATATATTTTTGTTAATTTTAGCAATAAATGTCAGTTTTTCTACTTAAACCCAAACAAAGCTTTCATGTCAGACACTGGAAAAAAGGGTTTAAATATCAGTTGGGGGGGGGGGGGGGGTGGTAACTTGTGCTTACAGCAGCACGTACATCCTGCAGGATTGCATGCCTATAAATCATGTTGTGTCGCTTGTTCTAGAGTTATTTCATGCTTTAAGAATGACTGTGTGCAGTGGAGTGGTCGTAAATGGGCCGTCTTGTCATTTTCAAAGTGATGTTTGAACAGACAGTTTTCAGAACTTTATCAACCACAGCCACAGAGCATCAGAATCAGAATCAACTTTAATACATTCCAGTGCAGCCGTCCAACAAGGGTAGACGGAAATGCACGGAGGTTGCAGCTTCGTGTGAAGCACTACTCTTATCACTTAGATAAGAAAAGAGAATAAAAACATGAGGAAAGAAGGTATAAAAAAAGATCTCTCACACTGTGTCCTTGAGACACAGGGCACAGTGTAAGGTAGCAAAAAACGACCTCAGCACAAACAACATAGATAGACATCTTGAGGAAGCCGACAAAGGCGGTGAGATTGGCAGTGAGCACAACCAGGAAGTTCCATAGTCCTGATAAAGATGGCACAGTGTCTATCAGC
>NC_056509.1:8361218-8388415 GCF_014905685.2 Nematolebias whitei
GTTTACAAATATATATGGTGGCAGCCATCTTGGATTTTGACGAGGCAGCTCAATTTTCAAAAGAACCTTTCTCACCCCAGATGTAGCCACACACCAAAATGTAAGTCAATACCTCGCTTATTCTTCAAGTTATCTCACAACATGGACAGACAGACGGTGTTTCCAGCTCCCCTCTTTGCTCTACGATGGGGACAACAAAGATGGAGGCACGGTTTATAATCTATAATGTATGGCCTACAATCTATAATTAGGTACAAATGGATGCTAGCACAGCATCAAACATCACATCCTGAAATTTGTTCTAAGATTTTTCTTGTAGTTCCTAACCTGGTTGTATTCAGATTTTATAATATTTGCAAACAACTTCTTTCTTTCTGATATTTTACATTCAACACCATTTCTGCACACACTGTAGCTGTGCATTCAACCGTGGCACATTGGGAGCACACTGAGATTTAAAAATACCAAGCACAGAGGGGGCATATGGCCACATTCTTATCAGTTTTTACATGAACGTGTTCTGGGCAACACTGACGGACCACTCAGCTGACATCCTCTACACAGCCAGTTAATTTCCCGCACACGAGGCACGAGAGTGCATTACAGCCTGCCGCTTTAAATCATTCTCTGCTTTGATTTAGAGGGAAGGAAGGACCTGAGATCCAATCACATTTCATGCCTGGCATTCTAGGTTAAAGTGTGAAGTGAAATAGTTATCTGGAACCACCCAAGATGCACATGATGGCATGAATAAAAACTGACTGAGACTCTTGTCTAATAATTAGAACAATCACATGATCTCTAGAAAACGATTCAGGAGCTGGTCCAGTTTGAGGTTTCTGTCACTTACATAAAATAACACAGGTCAAGACAATATGAATGTAGAAAGCATAACAAGAAAGAAAGGTTGAAAAGGACAAGAATTTTCAATTCAGTTTGGTTTATATAGCGCCAAGTCACAACAGAAGTCATCTCAGGGCACTGAACAGAAACATTCATATACATATAAAACCTATCAGTAAAGTTATCTATGTAAAGAAGCAGCAGATTGTGTTGAATCTCCACCTTGTCACAGTTTCCCATCCTGAGCAAGAACAAAGGAGACAGTGGAAAGGAAAAACTCCCTTTTAACAGGAAGAAACCTCTAGCAGAACCAGACTCAGGCCAAGCAGCCATCTGCTTCGACTGGCTGGGTTTGAAGAACAAGAAGTAGAAACAAACACAGAATGACAGGTCCAGATGTACCTTCTGTGGTGGTGTTTCTGGTGTACTTTCAGGTGTATTGTTGGGGCTGAGATGGGGTAGATTTAGGACAGCCGACTTGGGACCCAAAAGTCCCCAGCCATTCCCATGTGTCTTAGTGTCTTTGAGCAAGACACCAATCCCTAACTGCTCCCCGGGTGCTTACATAGCTGCTCACTGCTCCACCTGGGTGTATCCCAGGTGCGATGGGTTAAATGCAGAGAACTAATTTTGCCATTGTATGGAAACATACAATGATGACAACAGATAGCACTTACTTACTTTCTATAGGAGGAAAGACAAAAAAACATGTTAAGATAGAAATAATTACAAATACAAGCAGGTAGAGTAGAGTAAGTAAAGACAGCAGCAGAGAGAGGACATGTGGTCAGTTTGTCCTCCAGCGGTCTAAGCCTATAGCAGCAGAACTAAGGGACAGCTCAGGAAACAGAAGCCGACCCTAACTATACGATTTATCAAAAAGGAAAGACTTAAGCCTAGTTTTAAAACTGGACAATGTGTCAGCCTCACGGACAGAAACTGGAGGTTGGTTCCACAAGAGAGGAGCCTGAAGGATCTGCCTCCCATTCTGCTTTTGGAAACTCTAGGAACCACAAGTAAACCTGCAGTCAAAGAGCAAAGTGCTCTGTTAGGAACATATGGAACAGTAAGATCTGTAATATAAGATGGAGCTAGGTTGTTGAGAGCTTTGTAGGTTAGAAGTAAGATTTTGAATTCTATTCTGGATTTGACAGGGAGCCAATGGAGAGAAACTAAAACTGGAGAGATATGATCTCTTCCAGTAACTCCAGTTAAGACTCTGGCAGCAGCATTTTGGATCAACTGAAGAAGATGAAATTAATGACTGAAAAATGTGAGGCAGAAGGAAAAGACAGAGAGTGGGAGGAAACGAGAAAATAAGCTACAGTTTGAGAGCACAAGTGAATGAAGCAGAAGCCCTGAGTCATAACGAGGAGAAGAGGAAGGATCTATAAATCATCCTGGTTTCCTTGGGTCTCCATCAGCCCAGTCTCATTCCAAACCACTGCTGCACATCCCTCTTGGCACTAATTGACTCTTAATGGTTAGATGTTACTTAAAGAAAACCCGAGTGGATGTTATGTTGGCTGCAACACAGAGGGGAGAGGCACCGAGGCCCTACAGTGAGTGTGGGTGAGTTCAAGTTGTGACGTCAGCCGTCATGTTGCACTGTGCTCACGATGCAGATGTGCAGTCGCTCCAGGTCTAGCTGTGTAACTTTTGGAGTGAGGGGTGCTTTGTTTACATCATTTCTTCCACTCTGAGTCAATCCTTCATCAGAAGTCATCATCAGACATCAGTGCAGCGAGCGGCGTTCACAGTAAGACAAACAGTGTGTGTTCACAGCTCTCAGCTTCAGACAACCTCATTACTCAGGAGCTCCCATGGTTCTGCCCTCAGTTATTCCCAGGATAGTTGCACCTTTCACTGGGCTGTTATTTATATAATGAGCACTTTCCTCCCCCCTCCCCGACAGGCTGCAGATGGTGCCACGCTGAGCTGTGGTGACACCGGGACGCTACAGACGAGCTCCAAGATCTCCAGAGTAGTGACCATCGCCAACACAGCTGCCATGTCTCTGCTGGCCAGGCAAGTCTGCAGATCTCTTTTTGGAAGGCTGCAAGTGTTGCATGCAGGGCCTGTACAAAGTATTCACCCACCTGGTTGTACCCTTTCACTGCTGTCAGTAATCAGACATGTTCAGACAGTTTATTTCTCAAAAGCTCAGACTGGTGAAGAACTCGGAAAACAGTGGTCGTATGCTCAGTCTCCATTTCACCTGCTGAGCCATGTCGCTCCTTCAGCATGCTCACAGGGGCCTTGGTGGTCCTTCCTTCTTCTTACCTGGTCCCTCAGTTTGTGAGGACAGCTACTTTTGGTACTTTTACACATTTCATTTTATTATTCATTTATATAGAGACAAGTATTAACAAATACTGTACACTAAAATATTTACAGCCTGACAGTCCAGTGGTGTAGTCCACATTTTTGTAGTAGGCATAATGTGCTTAGAAACCAAAGTGCACTGGTTAGTACAATGTAATCATCAATTTATTTTGATTTTTAAGCATATTGAACATTTTCAAATTTCTCTGGTGCTTATATAATAATAATAATAATAATAATGTCATCACAATGTCAGCACTGTATGTTTCCATACAATGGCGAAATTAGTCTCTGCATTTAACCCATCCACCACCAGGTGGTGCAGTGGGCAGCTATTGAAAGCGCCAGGGGGACATTTTGGGGATGAGACGTGCTGCCCAGAGACGCCACGTGATGTGCAATGACTGGGGATCGAACCTGGGACTTTCGGGTCCCAAGCCGGCTGCCCTGCCTCTACACCATCTCGGCCCCCATATTTGAATAAATGAACAAACTTTGTACAACAGTCAGCTTTGTATTAAAAACATGTTCTATAATTTATAAAACTGTAACAAAGCAAAGCGCTGCTTACTGATAGATTGTTATGAAGTGCTTAACTGCCGTTTAATGTATCAATGACATGTGCCTAAAGATATGTCATGTATAATTGGGCACTTTTAAGTGGGTATACTGACATTCTTAGGCTTTTCTAGTGGGTATACTCCGTATACCTGAATATCACATAGACTATTCAATTCATCCATCCATCCATCCATTTTCTTTACCTGCTTATCCATTTTGGGTCACGGGGGTCGCTGGTGCCCATGTCCAGCAATCACTGTGCGAGGGGCGGGGTACACCCTGGACGGGTCTCAATCACAGGGACACATAGAGACAAACGAGACAAACAACCATTCAGTCTCTCACTCACACCTAGGGACAATTTAGAGTTACCAATCAGCCTAACATGCATGTTTTTGGTCTGTGGGAGGAAACCGGAGTACCCGGAGAAAACCCACGCATGCACGGAGAGAACATGCAAACTCCACACAGAAAGGCCCCTGGACCGGGGTTTGAACCAAGGACCTGCTCGCTGAGAGGCAGCAGCTCTACCAGTTGCGCCACCGTGCTGCCCATTCAATTCAATTCAATTCAATTCAGTTTATTTATATAGCGCCAAATCACAACAAAGTTGTCTCAGGGCACATTCACATACAAAAAGGCCAATTAGTAAAGTTCTCTATCTAAGGAATCCAGCAGACAAGTTGAATCTTGGCTTCGTTGCAGTCTCCCATCCTGAGCAAACACAGTGGAAACAGTGGAAAGAAAAACTCCCTTTTAAAAGGAAGAAACCTCCAGCAGAACCAGACTCAGGACAAGAGACCATCTGCTTTGACCGGCTGCTTCGACTACACCACTGTGCCAGTCCCTAGAGGAGCCTTTATACAAATAAACAGTTTAAAATATTTTTTTAATATTCCTTCCATTTCCTGGTGATAGATTCAACAAATGTCTGGGGAACATGTATGAATTCTGAAATCCTTTAGTTTCCACCCCTGATTTGAACTTTTTAATCTTTTCACTGAGTTTTATTGAAACGGTCACTTTATTCATGCAGTCACTCATTTTATATTATTTTTATTTAACTGGCATTACTTTGTAGAAATGCATTTTCACTTTGTCATTGTGTCTTAAATTATTTAATGAAAAAAGCTTTTCATATGAACCACAACTACCGTAATTTCTGGACCAAAGAGCGCACCCAAATATAAGCCGCACACACACAAAAAACAAAACAAAACAATGTTGTACATATATAAACCATGCTTGTGTATAAGCCATGGGTGTCCACATTGTAACACAGAACGATTAAAAAAAACCTTTTAATTAAATACGTTATGGAAACATACACAAATACGTACAGTGGATGTTTTTCTCTCAACAGTGCCTGTAACACGGCTGGTAAAGAAGAATACAGAAGCCTACCAGGAAAAGTCACTGATCACTACGTTCATCTTCCTCCTGTGAACTAAAACCACTAAAGTCGTCTTCTTTAGTGTAAGAATTGGACAGCCTCAGAAAAACTTTATCACACACGTCCTCCGTCTCTCTTTTGTTGTTAAAAACAAATACAGTAGCGTACCAGGAAGTCACTGATCGCTATCTTCATATGCTGCAAGCTTGTGCTCTGGTTGCATGCAGGGGAATCCCCCACTCCCATTCTCTCCTCCCCGTTTCATTGGTTCGACTGTGACCTGTTCGATAATTTCATTGGTCAAATTTTATATTTTTTACCTTTATTCTTACAGGTAGTTTCACTAAGTCACAAAGACCCACCCCCCAAGAGAGACACATATTAGGCAACTATGTGAGCACCCGGGTGTGATGAGGCTAAATGTTTTTGGCGGCAGGAAGCTCGTTAGCCCGTCAAAAAAAAATAAATCCATAAATTAGCTGCAGCATTGTATAAGATCCGGGGTTCAAAGCCTGTGAAAAAGTAGCAGCTTATAGACCGGTAATTACGGTAATTAATAATAACAATAAGGTCAAACGTGATGGGGACCTGTCTGTTTTAGTTATGACATTTATCCCTTTAAGCTCTCAGCTCATTCATGAAATCACAGCTGACGAGTCTGGAGTATTTTCATTCCCTTACAGTAAATAATTCATTTTCTTGACTATATTTAGTTACTTTAGAAACTTGTGACAAATGAATCAAAAAAAGCCCTGATATCTGGCTTAGAAATAAAATACAAAATTCATTTCTGCCCATCATCTAATGGGAAAAGGCGGGTGATTACCAGTATGTTTCTGCCTGTTTGTGTGCGTGTTTGTTTGTTTGTTGTAATAGCTCATGAACCATGGAACTGATTTTAATGAAAGTTTCAGAAAGTAATTATTGAATGTGCCTTTAACTAATTAACTACAGGAATAATCTCAATTTAAGATGGCCGCCACAGCTAATCAACATAAGCTGACACAAAATGGCTATAATTCAGTCATTTTCAGAAATACTGAGGTTTGGTGTGGAAGTAGCTGAAATTCATTCCCAACAATAATCTGAGCGTTAACAGACGGTGTTGGATTGTGCGCTCACACATAATATTAGATTTAAACGGCTGTAACTCTGTCATTCTTCATCATGTGATGAGATTAGTTTAAAACTCTGGCATGACGTCTGGTGCTTGCTGGGACAGGTGTAGTACAAACTTGTCTTGCAGACCACATAAAACTGTAGCAAGGACCATTTCTGGGCCGTGGACCTTAACTTGACACGCGGTGTAGGTGTTTGGATCGTTAAACTCTGTATCATTTAATTAGCTGCACACATACAGATACGCTCCTACATGCTCTTCCATTAGTTACAAAGGTAATTACAAATTTCACAATATTGCATTAATACATTACATAAATCATATTAGCCCAATATGGTGGGGATATTTCTAGGTTTTTATTTTTATTTATATTTTATTTGGAGAAGCAAATGGTACAGACAATCGCTTCTGTGTACAGTTTTAAAAAAAAAGTTTTCCAGAGAGAAGTTTTAGTTCCAGAACGGATTGTTTTAAGTGTTGCAGTGTCCCCCCATACACGCACTAATTCTTCCTGTCTTTGTCCTTGCAGGGCGGCTGAGAAGCTCAACATGACATTGAGGAAAAAGGATCAGACTTCTGATCCAGCTCCCTCCAATCTCTCCACCTGCTTCAGGGAGATCATCCAGAAAAACCCACCTCCGGTCCCCTCCTGCCTGCTGCAAGCTGCTGCCAGGACTAAAGACTCACCCGATGTGCTGAAGGTGGACTTCACATTCTTACACAGCTCACTGTTCAAAAACTGTTGTTTCTGTCCTCTCAGTGATCTCACTTGCACAGTGGAACTTGCACGATGGATCAGTTGGTAGAGCTGTTGCCTTTCAGCAAGAAGGTTGCCAGGTCAAATCCCTGCCTGACCTGTCTGGGTGGAGTTTGTATGTTTCCTCTGTGCTGCGTGGGTTTTCTCTGGGTACTCCCGTTTCCTCCCACTGATCAAAAACATGAATGTTAGGTTGACTGGTAACTCTAAATTGTCCCCAGGTGTGTGTGTGTGTGTGTGTGTGTGTGTGTGAGTGTGTGAGTGTGTGTGTGTGAGAGAGAGAGAGAGGGAGGGAGGGAGGGAGGGAGGGAGGGAGGGAGAGAGGGAGAGAGAGAGAGAGACCCAAAAAGGAAGAAGCGGGTAAAGATAATGGATAGATGCATGAATGGGTGATGGCTGGATGGATGATGGCTGGATGGATGATGGCTGGATGGATGATGGATGGGTGGAAGGACAGATGAATGATGGATAGATGGATGATGGATGATGAATAGATGGATGGATGATGGGTGGTTGGATGATGGATGATGAATGGGTGGATGAACAGACGGATGATGGATGGACAGATGGATGGATGGATGGATAATGGATGGATGGATGATGGATAGAAGGATGGATGATAGATGGAAGAATGTATGATAGATGGAAGGACTAATGATGCATGGAAGTATAGATGATGGATGATGAATGATTGATGGATAAATGGGTGGATGATGGATGATAGATGATGGATGAATGGATGAAGGATGGATGATGAATGATTGATGGATAAATGGGTGGATGATGGATGATAGATGATGGATAAATGGATGATGGATGGATGGATAGATGAATGGATTGATCGATGATCAATGATGGAAGTATGGATTATGGAGGATGGATAGATGATGGATGGATGAATGGATTTTGGATGATGAATGGATTATGGAATGATGGATGATGGATGGAAGGATGGATGATGGATGATGTATGGATGGATGATGTATGGATGATGGATGTATGGATGATGGATGATGTATGAATGATGTATGGGTGATGAATGGAAGATGTATGTATGGATAATGGATGGATGATGTATGGATGATGGACGTATGGATGATGGATGGATGGATGATGTATGGATGGATGATGTATGGATGATGGATGGATGATGGCTGGATGATGGGTGGATGATAGATGCTGGATGGATGGATTTCACTTGCTTACATTGCAGTTAATTATGCAGGCTTTAAATTTTGTATTAGCTGTGTAAGTTTAAAAGTTGTATTATTTAAAATAAATTAATTTGATGAGTGTATTACAAGAGTAATTGTGTAGGTATTACTCTAGTATTAAGTAATAATTTTAGTTTGTTGCCTTAAAACTTTAAATGTATTTGGATTTTTAATTTGATTATAGGTAATAATTCTACAAAACTTCAATAACAGCTGTAAAGTACTGACTGGCAGTGAATACATTGGTTCCCATTACTTTTCAGTTTATATTATATTAAATTTTCAAACTATTTAATCATGTTATTTTCTTGTAGAAAATAGTTGAAATAAAATTTTTAATGGATTTAAATTTCATGTTGTAAGGCAACAAAATAGAAAGAATAGCATGGAGGGATAAATCTTTTGCAACCCACTGTACAGTTGCGAGAACCTCCAACCATCCTTTACCACAAACAGGACCTTGAATGTGTTTTTCACCCTCCAACTTGTGGCATAAAGAGATCACAGTCAATTTAGAAGAGATCCTATATCACTCAGCCTCCATGATACACTGAAATGCGGCGCTAATGTCTCCATCTTGTTCTTCCCCACCTCCTCTGGGAGAGAAACCGAGGAGATCAATATGGTTGCCCCCCTCCCTCCCATTGTCTCGTAGATGGACTCCTGGGTTTGGTCTAGAGTTACAGACACGGGCTCAGACAGACCCCACCTGCTCCAGCACTCAGCTCTGTGTGTGAGCCAAGGGGCTTTTTTTTTTTTTTAACATGTGAATGGTTCTCTTAAATGTTTTAATCCCTATAAATAGAGTTTGACACGTTCAATGGACTTAGACTTCCACTTCTTGCATATGCAGGAACAATCCTTTACAGACTCTAAGAAGTCATCAGTTGCAGAACGAACATGACCGTCATGACTGATTTTTTAATTCAGGCAGTGAGGGATGATCTCATCGTGGTGTAATGTGATTCTGTGAAATATCAAGACAACCAGATCCATCTGGGTGTCAGGATGCATATGTCCGATTTCAGTCTGAATGAAGAATGTGAGGCTTTTGTTGTGTTGCACATAGAATGTGAACGTGATGCTGTCATGATGGAGATAGAAAAGGATACATAGTTAGGAGACATGATAATAGATGAGATAAAGAGTGTAGTTTGGATTATTGACCCTTAATACCTTTGTTCACATTCTTGTAGATTGTAACATGATTTCAGAAATCTAAAAAAGTTTAATCTGGTCCTCTGGACATTAAAAAAACAAAACAAAGCAAAACAAAAACAAATCTAGAAACGTTTTGTCTTTCATCCAAAAGACTTCCTCAGTCTGAGGTGCTGTATTCAGCTCAGTCTTATAAACAGCAACTTCTCAGAGTGGATCAACCAGTTTGCTGCTGACAACCAAAACCAGCTGATCACATGATCAAGAAGGACCATCAGCCTAACAATGGATCATTAGCACACTGATGGCTGTTCACTATTCACAGAGGGCTGAGTGATACTAGCAATAACAGCAGCAGAGACGTTTATTTTCTAAACACAACGTCCCAGTGGCTTTTAAACCCCAAAATACATTACGGCAAAGACTGGTTCATCTCAAAGATCCAGTCCCCCAGCACAAACAGAGTAATATTGTGTATACTGTTCAGTGTCAGGAGGGCTGTGATCAGTTTTACATCGGGGAAACTAAACAGCCAACTCTGCGGTCTACACTCATCTCCAGGCCAGCGGTCACTCTTTCAGGGATGAAGATGTTCACATCCTGGACAGAGAGGAACGATGGTTTGAGAGAGGAGTAAAGGAGGCCATCTTTGTGAAAAGAATTCTTTGGTTACGTACTGTAACCCCAGATTCTATGAGTATAGGCGTAGCCCTTTAAGGCTGTCGCTTGTGGGTTTTATCCAGTTATGCAAAGCGTTGCACTGAAAAATTTAGTCCACGCCCACCTGTCGTGTGGGCCCCACCCAGTCCGTATAAATTACGTTGAGAGCGGGTAATTGACTCCCAAATAGCTTTTTTCTTCAGCCATTTAGGAGCCTTTGAGGCCCAGAGCTTAAAGGGCTACGCCTATACTCATAGAATCTGGGGTAACAGTACGTAACCAACGTTCTATTTCATATAGGCTTCGCCCTTTAAGGCTGTCGTTTGTGGGTTCAAGGCGAAGCAGGATGTAGTCTTTGCCTCACTGGAAGCGCCCGCTTGCATCAAAAAACATTTTATCCCTCAGCCCTCCATGTGCGTAAATACGCGCTGCGTAATTACGCGCACCATGTACAGACAGGCGCTGCGTAATTTACGCATTCCGTGTACATGGGCGCCCGGAGAGAAAAGTTCTCCATGGGAAAAGGGGAGAAGCTGAAAAAACAGTGAACAGATTCATAATAAATGAACTGATTAGTAATCAAATTAACTGATTGGTAACAGTAGTCATGAACTGATTAGTGACATTAGAACAAAAACCAACAGTCACAAACTTGTGACTGATAACAAATATCTCACACTGTAATTGCATGCAGTCAGATGTGAGTTTAAACGAAGTTCCATGAAAACAATGAGATTAATTCTGTTAAGGCATCGAGGACAGAATGCGTCATGGAGTGAGCCGACACATCACGCAGATAGAAGCGAATGAATGAGCAGGGCAATGACCACGCGGCCGCAGTGCAAATATCCTGCATTGTCATACCATTATGCAAGGCTGTCGAGGATGCGATTCCTCTGGTCGAGTGCGCCCTGAGGTTGTCAGGGGGCTCAAAACCTGATGCTCTGTAAGCTTCAGAAATGGCCTCACACAGCCAGTGTGACAGGCGCTGGGTGGATAACGGGTGACCTGCAGAGGCGTCTCTATAATGCACAAACAAATGTTGAGTCTGACACAATGTGGCCGTGCGTGCTACGTAACATGCCAACGCACGCACAGGGCAGAGAAGATGAAAAGATTCTTTTTCTTCTGATTTGTGGGGAGGAGGGAAAAAAACCCTCCAACGTTATCATTCTCGATTTAAATGAGCTCGTGATGTTTTTATCGTTTAGGCATAAACGCTGGGTTAGGTCTCAGATCAGTTGAACTGCCATCAGCTTGAACCCTGAGGCATGACGGAGCAACAGAGAGAGCAGATAAATCACTCACTCTCTTTGAAGATGTCAAAGCCAACAGCAGGGCTGTTTTAAGTGACAAGAATTTAATCGAAACCTGACCTAACGGCTCAAAAGGAGCTTTGATCAGGGCCTGCAGAACCATCGTTAAGTCCCACTGAGGAGTTAGTGGGCGTGACACAGGTCTGTGCCTTTGTACACCTTTTAGAAAACGCTTCATCAGCGGGTGATTAAAAACTGTTATGTCACCAAAGCCTTTGTGACAGGAAGAGATGGCTGCAGCATACGTTTCAATTGTGCTGAATGACAGATTTCTGTCCATCAGCTGCTGCAGAAAGGACAGCACGCCACCTAGTGGACATGAGATGGCCTCTACACCTTTTTCCGTACAGCAGCGTTGAAAAGCTGTCCACTTTGATGTATACAGCGCTGTGGTGAAGGCAACGTGTGGATCCTAGATTGTGCGCACTACTTTTTGAGAGAGACCCATCTTCTTTAAGCGAATCCGCTCAGCGGCCAGACCCAAAGATGCTGGTCTATTTCTGGGTGGCTCCTGATTGCTCCTCCCACCTGGAGGAGAGTATCGTCCCTCCATGGCAGTTTCCACGGACAACTCGATAACAGACGTCGCAGGATTGGAAACCACGGGGCGCTCACGCGCTCAGGGGCTATCCGGATGGCAGACAGTTCTTCCTCCTGAACTCGGTTCAGAAACCATGATATTAGAGGGACTGGGGAAAAAGCGTAAAGGAGCATTTTGGGCCACGGGCTGTGGGCAAACGCGTCCACTCCTAACGGTGGATCGTCCCGTGGGCTCAGTGAGAACCATAGTTGACACTGGGCGTTCTCCCGTGTGGCAGATAGGTCCACTTCTGCTCTGCCAAATTTCTCCCAGATCCGAGAAATCAGCTCGGGATGGAGACTCCAGTCCCCGTGGCGCGGACCGCCCCTGGACATTATGTCCGCTCCTCTTTTCAGGATGCTGGGGATGTACACTGCTCTGATGGAGAGCAGGTTTTTGTGTGCCCAACATAGCAGCTGTCTCGCAATGTGTAACATTTGGGCTGAGTGCACGCCCCCCTGCCGGTTTATGTAAGCTGCAGTGACCTTGTTGTCTGTGTGGATCAGAACATGCTGATTCTGCAGCAAGGGAGCAAAATGTTGAATCACATTCAAAACCGTGTGACATTCCAAAACATTTATGTGAGCTGATGTGTGAGCTGGCCACAGCACCCCCACCGCCCATGACAGGCACGTTCCTCCCTAACCTGACAGGGATGCGTCTGTGAAAACTGAGACATGTGATGTAGATCTGCTGACAGGGACTCCCTCCGACAACGTGAGGGGATTTCCCCAATGTTTCAGGTCAGTTCCCACGGAGGGGGGCACAGAAATCCTCCGCCTCTTCTGCCTTACTGGATCTATGCACAGACGAGCGAACCACCTCTGGAGATGTCTCATGTGAAGTAAGCCCAGCGGGACCACCGCGTGAGCTGACGACATTGTTCCTAACAGTTTCATGATGGAGACAGCTGTCACTACTCTGCCGGGTTTTACGTGGTGGAGCTGGTCTTTTAGAGTTTTGGCTCTCGTTTGTGATTAACGGGCCCTCATAGTGACAGAGTTTAGCTCCACTCACAGATAAACGATCATCTGGGCCGGGAGAATCGAGCTCTTCTCCCAGTTCATGGCGAAGCCGAGATTTAACAGGTGTGATGTCAGCGCTTTGGTTTGCGCCGTTGCTTCCTGCCTGGATCGGGTCAGCAACAGTAGATTGTCCAAGTTAAACAGAATTCTCATCCCTGCTCTGTGTAGCGGCTGCAGGGCCGTGTCCACGAATTTGGAAAACGTGCGTGGTGCGAGGGAGTAACCGAACGGAAGCTTGTTGTGTTGGTACTGGGTCCCTTGGAAGGAGAAGCGCAGGAACTTTCTGTGCTTTGGAATGATTGGAATGTGAAAATAAGCGTCTTTGAGATCAATGGAGGTAAACCAGTCGTTCTGGTGAATGTTGTTCAACAGCTGTCTGGTTGTCAACATGTGAAACTGTCTCTCCATAATCAACTTGTTGAAAATGAATAAATCTAAGATGGGTCTCATCCCTCCGGTCCGTTTCGGAACAAGGAAGTAATGTGAGTAAAACCCTGTGTTTTCCTCTCTGTTGGGAACCCTGGAAATTACATTTTTTACCAGTAGTTCCTGAACTTCTGCATGAAGGGATGAGATCTGTTCTGAAGATGACAGAACCATCTCTATAATCCCTCTGAACGGTGGGGGTTGAGCTGCGACTGCAGCGTGTAACCCTTGCTGATAAGACAGTTCAGCCAGCTGTTCAGGGAGCACGCTCGCTGCCACTTCGCGTAACGCTCTGGGAGCGGGCACGCGTTTTTCTGATGCGTCATGTCTTTTACGGACGTCAGCCAAGTCAAAGCCTCTGTGCCGCGCTCAGGCTGTGGGCTCACATCAGAACTGATGTGAGCTGACGTGCGCTGAGGGGAGGCGTGCTCGCCCTCAGCAATGTGACGTTGCTTGGGTGGGGGCTGTCGCTGGCACGGGGACACGCGTTTTGTCTCCGCTGCGGTCAGAAGGGGCAGAACACACCCTGGGCTGAGAGCGAGGTTTTCTCCTGGGCTCGGTCTGCTGAAAACATTCATTTTTTGCTGCTGTGTCAAGCGAGCAGTCTGTGTGTTTTCTCGAGCTGCGGTGACTTTTTAAAAACCTGTTTGAAGATACCGGCTCCTTTTGTGTGGAGGATGGGTGCAGAGAAGCCGCTGTGAGATCATTCGAACTGACAGTCAGGCTGAAATCAGACACTTTACTCACTGAATGATGTTTTCGTTTTATTTCAAAATTCGTGTCATCATTGCATACACACACATCCTCCGCAACCCGAGCGGTGTTCTGTTGTTGGACTTCTGTGCTAGTCATAGTTTGTCCATCACGAACACCATGTTGGAACATAAGTGCACTTGGCACCAGGATGCCCTTGGTCGTAGATTAATGATTGACTTCATAGTTATGTATTCTGATTTGCGGCCGTTTGTTTTGGACACTCGGGTAAAGAGAGGAGCTGAGCTGTCAAGTGATCACCACCTGGTAGTGAGTTGGATCAGATGGCGGTTGAAGATGCCTGACAGACCCGGTAGACCCAAACGTGTAGTGAGGGTTTGCTGGGAACGCCTGGCAGAAGAACCCGTCAGAGAGATCTTCAACTCTCACCTCCGTGAGATCTTTAACCGCATCCCAGCTGAGGTGGGGGACATTGAGTCTGAGTGGGCCATGTTCCGCACCTCGCTTGTTGAGGTAGCTGACTTGAGCTGTGGCCGAAAGGTTGTTGGTGCTTCTCGCGGTGGTTATCCACGAACTCGGTGGTGGACACCCCGGATTAGGGAGGCTGTCAAGCTAAAAAAGGAGTCCTATTGGGCCTTGTTGGCCAGTGGGACTCTGGAGACAGCTGAGGAGTACCAGAGGGCCAAGCAGTGTGCAGCCTTGGCTGTTGCTGAAGCAAAAGCTCGGATGTGGAAGGAGTTTGGTGAGATCATGGATAGAGACTCTTGGTCGGCTCCGAAAAGATTCTGGCAAGCCATCAGGTGGCTGAGGAGGGAAAAGCATCACTTTACTAACACTGTGTTCAATGATGGTGGGGTGCTGTTGACCTCAACCAGTGATGTCAATGGGAGGTGGAAGGAATATTTCTTGGGCCTTCTCAATCCCATTAGCACATCTTCCATGGAGGAAGCTGAGTCAGGGGACTTTGGGGTTGATCCGTCCATAACCGTAGCTGAGGTTGCCGAGGTAATTAAAAAGCTCAAAGGCAGCAGGGCTCCGGGAGTGGATGAGATTCACCCTGATTTCCTTAAGGCTCTGGATGTTGTGGGGCTGTCTTGGCTGACACACCTTTGCAACGTCGCGTGGACATCGGGGGCAGTCCCACTGGATTGGCAGACTGGGGTGGTAGTTCCCCTCTTTAAAAAGCGGGACCGGAGGGTGTGCTCCAATTATAGGAGCATCACTCTCCTTAGCCTCCCTGGTAAGGTCTATTCAAGGTTACTGGAGAAGCGAGTCCGATTGTTGGTCAAACCTCAGATTCAGGAGGAACAATGTGGGTTCCGTCCTGGTCGTGGAACACTGGATCAACTCTTTACTCTCACTAGGGTATTTGAAGGGTCATGGGAGTTTGTCCATCCGACAACCGTGTACATGTGTTTTGTGGACTTGGAGAAGGCATTTGACCGTGTTCCTTGAGGTACACTGTGGGGGGTTCTCTGTGAGTATGGGATTGGAGACCCATTGTTATGGGCTGTTCAATCCCTATACAAGCATTACGAGAGCTTGGTTCGCATTGCCGGCAGTAAGTCGGACCCCTTCAGGGTGGGAGTTGGACTCCGCCAGGGCTGCCTGTTGTGACGATTCTGTTCATAACTTTTATGGACAGAATTTCTTGGTGCGGCCAGCTGGCGGAGGATTTCTGGTTGGGTGGCCTCAGGATTCCATATCTGCTCTTTGCAGATGATGTGGTCTCTCTGTTGGCCTGGGAATGCCTTGGAATCCTCCCAGAAGAGCTAGAAGAGGTGGCTGTGGAAAGAGATGTCTGGGCCTCCCTGCTCAAGTTGCTGCCCCCGAGACCCGACTTCAGAATAATGGATGGATAAATGGATATATATACAGTATATATAAACTTGTAGCTTGTCCTACTCCTCCACTTGGGTGGATCCACTTCACTTCAAATGAGGCCTGGGAGTTTGAGGGTTCTGTTCAGAATCTTAGCTGTTCCTTGGACTGCATTCTTTTGGACACAGATCTCTAAGGTTGTTCCTGGGATCTGTTGTTGCCACTCTTCCAGTTTGGAAGTAACAGCGTCAAGTGTTCCAATGACCACCTGATGCCTTGACTCTCCACAGCTTCTGTAGTTTTTCTTTTAGCTCTTCGTATTGCTCAAGCTTATTGTGCTCCTTCTTCCTGATGTTACAGTCACTTCTTCTTCTCTTGCTTGTCGACCACCACAATGTCCGGTTGGTTAGCCATCACGTTTTTATTGATCTGGATCTCCAAGTCCCACAATATCTTAGCACTTAGTGGCATCTCCCACTTTATGAGACTTCCAGTCCATACTCGGGACAGATGTTCTTGTATCTTATTCTAGCCACTTGTTATGGCATTCCATGTATGCTTTGCCTGTGTAGATATTCTTGTATACTTGGACACTCTTGTAAATGAGTCATTGATGCTCAATGGGAACTAACCTGTATAAATAAATTTTGAATGAATATTAAACCCTACTATTATTTGTTGGACTGTCTCAGCGGTTTCTTTGCACAGCCTGCATCTTGGATCTTGTCTGGTATGGTAGACCCTATTTCTATTGCTCTTATGCTGAAAGCCTGTTCTTGTGCTACCATGATTAGTACCTCTGTGCTGTCTTTCAGTCCAGCCCTCTCTAGACCCTGGTAAGATTCATTAATATCAGTAGTTTTCCAATCTGCCAGTGGTACATGCTGTGTAGGAGCTCATCTTTCCATGGTGGTTCCTCTTGTTCTTCTTCTTCAACATTGGGTTTCTGCAGCTCCCTGAGACAATCACCCAGCAATTCATTGTTGGGGGCTTTCCTCCTGATGTATTCCAGGATCTTTGTTGTTTCATCCTGTATAGTAGCTCAGACTCTCACTAGTCCTCTGCCTTCCTCATTTCTCTTAGTGTATAGTCTCAGGGTGCTGGACTTGGGGTGAAACCCTCCATGCATTATGAGAAGCTTTCAAGTTTTGATTACAATATCTTCTGTGTCCTTCTTTGGCCAGGCTGTTATACCAGCTGGGTATCTGATGACTGGCACTGCATATGTGTTGAGGGCTCCAACTTTGTTCTTGCCATTCAGCTGGCTCTTTATGACTTTTCTTACTCTCTTTGTATGTACTTGATTGTGGCTGACTTTCTTGTGGCCTCATAATTACTATTTGCTTGTGGGATTCCATGATATTTGTAGCTGTCCTGAACACCTGCAATGTTGCCTTCAGGTTGTTCATCCCCTTAAGTTGAGTCTATATTGCCTCTCTTGCATACCATTCGACAGCATTTAATCAGTCCGAATAACATTCCAGTGTCCTTGTGTATCCAGATACAGTGAATGTCATACAGCTTGATACCATCCATGTAGAGGAGGTGACTGATGATTATTCCGCTTTGGAACTAATATCCATGGCCACATTTTGCAGTGATCTGGCTGAGAAGGTTCAGGCCTATGTAGAACATGAGTGGGGACAGAGCATCACCTTGGTATGCACACTTGATGATGACTTGTGCAATTGGCTTTAAGTTGGCCTCTAGAATCGTCTTCCACATTTCCACTGAGTGCTTTATGAAGGCTTTTAGTGTTCTGTTGATGTATAGTTTCAAGCACTCCACTATCCATGTGTGTGACATCATGTTATATAGTCATTTTAGGCAGTGCACAAGTTTGAGTGTCTGGTTTTTCAGTCATCTTTGCACTTTCCCATTGCAGAGCGAAATAAGGGAATTGGAAATACCATGTTTTGAGCATGACAACTTGAAAAATAATTGAAGTACCAACTTCCATTTAGGTGTGAGGCTGCATCTAGGTACCAGAAATGTTTCTTTTAATAAATTGGGCTGCCATGTCAAAATCCAAGACGGCCATCACCATATACAGTATATATAAAACAGCCACCTCTATCATTTTAGGAAACTATGTTTTCTAGTTTTTATAATACTTTGTACATGGAAATACACCTTCCTCAAATTATTTGTGTGGCTGGTGGGATCAAGGCTACCATTGGCCACCCCCTGGCTCTGCCATTGTAGCTACTGGTGGATAAAATTGCTCTGTCCACTCATCATGATACGTCGCTTTAACGGTCCAGGAAGTTTTTAAATGTGACTTTAATAGTGACAGTTCATGTGAGGTTTACTTTCAACTCTGTTTTTGTCTGCCTATCTTTTTAAAAGTGTGATCAGGGAGTGACAGACAGATGTGTGGCTGGTGACCCTAATGGGCCACTGACAGCAGTTTTAACGTTTCTTTTGCCTTCTTAGGATAGCTGTGGCTGAGTGGTTAGAGCAGTCATCCTCCAATGGGAGAGTTGGGGGGTTTGATTCCACCAGCAGTCACATGTTGAAGTGTCCTTGGGCAAGACACTGAACCCCTCATTGCATCTGATATGTGTCCCATTGGTGTATGAATGTGATCTAAAGCTCTGATTAGTCTCTACAGATTCAGATTATCTTTGTAGAGACATAGTAGAGTGCCGTATGAATGTGTGTTGAGGTAAATGAGGGCACAGATTTCCGGTATTTTGTAAAGCACTTAAAGTGTCTTGAATAGATAGAAAGGCTCATAAGTACAGTCCATTTACCATTTATTATTTTTGGTCTTTGTTTCAATTACAGCATTTATGCAGTTTATACATCTGTTGACAATTTATTTTGTTTAAATCGGAGATCATTATTCGTTTGTTTAATATACAAGCTTCATTTTAAAAGCATGTAACCTAGTTTCGCACTCTATAGGCAAGACAATGCCTGTAAAGTAGAAGACTGGTGTGGTGGTTCTGATTTTAACAAACGGTCTTATGTTGCTGAGGGATTTGAATAGTGAATGCTTGTAGTTTTTGATATGAACAGGGGATTCAAGTAAACCTTAATGTTTTTAGTGTAAGATATTAAAGCGGGTAGGCGTTACATTGTGTAGAAGAGAGGTAGGATTTTTTTTCTTGTTTGAGGCAGTGCACTGTCAGATCCTGGTGAGTGAAGGGAAAAGTTTTATCCACCACCAGGCACAATGAAGGAGTTAGGGGGTGGCTAATCATGGCCTTGGCCATCATAGATTAATCTTTGTCCACCTCAATGGCCACCCTAATCCATCTATCCATTATTTTTTACCCGCTTCTTCCATTTTGGGTCACGGGGGTCGCTCGTGCCCATGTCCAGCAATCACTGTGCGAGAGGCGGGGTACATCCTGGACGGGTCGCAAGTCCATCACAGGGCCACATAGAGACAAACAACCATTCACTCTCTCACTCACACCTAGGAACAATTTAGAGTTACCAATCAGTCTAACATGCATGTTTTTGGTCTGTGGGAGGAAATCGAAGTACCCAGAGAAAACCCACGTATGCATGGAGAGAGCATGCAAACTCCACCCAGAAAGGCCCCTGGACCGGGATTTGAACCAGGGACCTGCTTGCTGAGAGGCAGCAGCTCTACCAGTTGCACCACCGTGCTGTGGCCACCCTAATCATTTGCAGAAATTAGAATTACTAATAACAATAAAAACAACTAGAAAGCATGGTTTCCTCAATGATAGGGGTGGCCAGTTTGCATACATAAATATTGATGGCTATCTTAGATTTCGATGTGGCAACTTTATTTTTCAATGGCATTTTTCTTACATCTAGATGCAGCCACACACCAAAATGGAAGTTTGTACTTCACTTATTTTTCAAGTTTTCATGTTGACAACATGTACATATGGATGAAGGGTCTTACCAATTCCCCCTTTTCACTCTGTGATGGTTGACAAAAATAGATGTCCGAGCATATCTTTTGATTATAAGGGGATCACACTCTTCTCCATTCCTGGGAAGGTTAACATTATGGTGTTGGAATGGAAGTTTTCAACTGATGGTCAAATGTCAGATTCCAGAGGAGCACTGTGGCTGACATTCTGGTAGTGGAATGGTAGACCAGATATTTACCCTTGCAGAGATGCTGAGAGACTTAGATTTTTCAGTTCACATGCTTGGAAGGGCAGCATGGTGCCTCGTAGAGGTGGTTCTTCTCAGCGAGAAGGTTTCTGGATCGAATCCTGGCCGGGGACTTTTTTGGGGGGGAGTTTGTATGTTCTCTCCATGCTTGCATCAGTTTTCTCCAGGTACTCTGGTTTCCTTCCACTGACCAAAACATGCATGTTAGGCTGATTGGTGACTCTAAATTGTCCCTAGGTGTGAGTGAGAGAGTGAATGGTTGTTTGTCTTGTCTCTATTGGCACTTTACCACAATCTAAACTTTCATTGATTCTTCTCCACACTAGTTAAGGGCCTGCCCATTGTTGGTACCCACTCCACTCAGACCCATTTATGGGACCACCTTAATCATACTGCTCCAAGGTGCTAATTTTGACGTTAGCAGACAGCAGCCTTTGATTGGCCAACGGAACTACGTCACTGGATGGACAAACTACATCTGAACCTCCACTTCCTCTCTGATTGTGTTGACGTACAGAACCACAAGAAATGAACACATTTACAGAGAGACATTGGAGTTGATGGCTCAGCATGGCTACACCCACATTTTTAAGCAGTGCAGGGATAAGCTAAATAAATTGATGTCAGATTATAGGGTGATTAAGGACCACAACAGGGTGAGTGAGCTGAACACAATGAACTGTTACGATACTACCCACTTTGCATTGATGATCTTGCCCACAGAGCAAAGAAACAAGTCACAGAGGCAAATCACCTCCACCTGAGAAGAACTGATAAGATGAGAGCCAAGTGGAGTTGCACTTATCATTGGCAAAGGGACTTATGTGGCCCTAAGATGGACTTCTGACATGTCCAGGGTGTCCTCCACCTCTCGCACAGTGACTGCTTAATATGGGCACCAGTGACCCCTGTGACCCAGAAAGGAAGAAGTGGGTAAAGATAATGGATGGATGGAAGGATGGATGGATGGTTGGGTGTTTTGTGGATCTGGATAATACTTAAATTTGTGTCCTTAGGGATTTTGTGGGCACTGCTGTGGGAGTATGACCTGCTAAGGTTGCTTCTAAGGATTATCCACTCCCTGTCTATCCAAAACAAGAACTGTGTCCACATTCTTGGCACAAAGTCAGGCTTTTAAAAAGAATAATATTTTTTGTTGTCAGTTGGACCTCACCAGGACTTTTTCTTGTTTCTGATCTCAAGGTACAGATTTGCATAGGAGGGTGTCTTATTGAGAATCTTGTGTTCTTACTCTCGTTTTTTGCAGATGATGTGGTCCTTTTTGCTTTTTCAAACCATGACCTTTTGTGTGTGCTTGAGTGGTCTATATCTGAGTGAGAAGCTCAGAAGCTGAAAAGTCTGAGGTCTTAGCTTTCATCCAGAAAAAGTTGGAATCTTATTTTTTCTCTGGTGCTGAGTCTGCCTCAAGTGACAGAGTTTCAGTACTTGGGATTCTCGTTCACAAGTAATAGCAGGATGAAGCAGAGATGGATGGATTGGCCTCTTATCTACAGTAATGACTGTGCTGTTCTGGTCTATGTTGACAAAGAAGGAACTGAGACAAATGACAATGTTCTTGGTTTACTAGTCTGTAGTTGTTTCAGCCCTCACCTGCGCTCATGAGATATGAATCATGGCTAAAAGAACAATATTTTATACACAAGGGGCCTCCTTCCAGGGGGTTTCCTACATAGAGTGTTGGAGTTAGCCTTAAAGATAAGGCCTGTAGCTCCATCATCGGTGCTAAACTTGATGTAGATACAATGCAAAGGAGATCTGAGTTTTTCTTTTGGTTTCTTTTTTAAGGTTTTCCAGATATGCCATTCTATACTTTGGGGCTAGAAGTCACTTGAGGGATTGTATCAAGGTCTTTTTGGATCTCTTTGGTCCTTTCAAAGAATGTTGATGCGTAGACGTCTGTCTGTGTTCCCCTCCTGAACGTTTTACCTCTCTGACCAGACCCCAAACAGGCAGACAAAAACTCACTTTAACCTCGCCTATTTGTGATTTCCTGATAAGTTTATTCTGTAAAATGTGTATTCCACTGAGTGATCACCCATTTATAACTGTTTGTACATCAAATGTCAACACGAGTCTTTAATTTCCTTCGGTGCACAGGTCAAAGTCGTGCTGAGGGTGAGCCGACTGCTGTCAGAGAGCCAATGTCAACCGCCGGTGCTCCGGATCGACCCATCCAAGAAAAGAGTCACTATAATTGAACCAGTCACCAAAAATCTACCTCACTCCACACTGACATTGGGACGGGAAAGCAAAAGTCCACTAAAGACCTTCAACTTTGATACAGCCTATTCTCAAGATTCAGGACAGGTTTGTTTCTTTTAAAGCTAATAACCTGGGACTGACTTAATTATTCTTAATTTTGCTCTGTTTAAATAAATGTGCTACCAACTATTTCATAGCATGGAATTGAGGCTGGTGTGTCCTCTTTGCATCCCCCTATACTTACCATTACAGGTTCACACCTGTTCTGTCTAATGACCTGAAAACTGATATCACAGTTACACAGCGCTTCAATTAGATCAGCTTTCTCCAGGCTCTGCTTACAGCATTAGTGTCAATCTACTGTAGGTCTTTTATGGTTTGGATGAATGTGTTCAGTGGCTGAGATCAATCAGGAGATGAACGCTGTCCTTTACTCTGTCCAACAGGCCGAGGTGTGCGCAGGCATCCTGTCTGATGTCATCCGCTGTGTCCTCAGTGGCAGCGATGGATGCGTTTTGGGTTTGGGATGTGCCGATGTGGGTGAGTCATCAGCCATTGCAAGAGGCCACGGGTTCAAATCTCAAGATGAGAGTGAGATGCTTTTATCTACACATTAAGATCCTCCTTCACCTCTATCCCACTCCTGCTATCCCTCTCTCTTTCCTTATCACTTAAACTCCATGTCTCCATTTTCTCTCTCTGTGTCTTTGGATCAATTTGGAGACTTCTTGCATATTTTTCCATTTTCCAAGTCAATTTTTGTCTCTTTTCTGATGTTTAAAGACTGACAGAAATCTGTTGCCATTTCCACTTTCTAACTCTCATACAGTATATATCTAAAAAAAGAATAGGCATCAACAATACAACATAGATATTTATCACACTTTTGCATTTGATAATGATTTTCTTGTGTCTGTGTATGTGTTAGCTTGTTGTGTTTGCAATATATGCTATAGATTTTAATAAAAGTATCCAAGTAGTCATTGAATGCACATCTATAACTGATTGTGATTTTTAGAGTAAACGTCATTCAAGATGGCCTCCTCATCTAATCCACATCAGCCAACAAGAAAATGGTTCTAACTAAATTTTACTGATTTTGAGCTACAGTTTGGTGTGGTGGTAGCTGTGAATCAATTCTGACACAGACTCCAAGCACTACACAAAATAACACAGCTTCAGTTAAAACTTTGGCATCGATTATTGGAGTCAACATTTAATGTTTCTCAAACATAAGGTGGTTTTCGTTTATTTATATTTCTTATTTCATTATTTCCCCTGACATTTAAGATGCTGAACAAAAGAATACAAACGTATTTTTCAGACCTAAAAACATCCAGAGTAATATGTTTTTATTAAGGAGATGGGACCATGCACTTAGAGGCCTGTGAAAATAGATATATGACACATACACACACACACACACACACACACGCACACACACAAACACACACACACACACACACACACACACACACACGCACGCACACACACACACACACACACACACACACACACACACACACACACACATGCACAATAAGGACAGGTTCTCCTTGTAGCTGCTCATGACGCCATTCTCCGTAAATCTGATTGAATTACTTGGCCGGTACAGACTCCACGTGGCCCACAGCCGGGGGAGGGGGGGGGGGGGGATCAATCTCCTTCACAGAATACCATCCCCTCTGAATAACGGCGGGCAGCTCAGACTTTAATTGGAGAAAACCAATTCTCTTATCCTCATTCAATTAGAGTTTGGATAAGACAAGAGAAAGTAAAACAGGCCCATAAGTGAAAATAAATGCAGGGCAGGAGTTCAGCAGGAGATCTGAAGGGGCCATGGTCCATTTGTTGATGGTTTTTGAATTCCTGTAATGTTTTAATTACGTTTTAATTTTTAATTAATGTAATGTTTTGTGATTCCTTAATGTTGTCTTCTATGTGTAGAGTTTTCTAACACAAACACTTCAGCGCTCTTCTTCTAATGCACTCGCTGAAAGAACATCCATCCATTTTCTTCCGCTTATCCAGGGTTGGGTTGCGGGGGTAGCAACTTAAGTAGGGAGGCCCAGACTTCCCTCTCCCCAGCCACTTTGGCCAGCTCCTCCGGGGGAATCCCGAGGCGTTCCCAGGCCACCCGAGAAACACAGTCCCTCCAGCGTGTCCTGGGTCTTCCTCTGGGTCTCCTCCTGGTGGGACGTGTGGGACACCTCACCAGGGAGGCGTCCAGGAGGCATCCTAACCAGATGCCCGAGCCACCTCAACTGGCTCCTCTTGACATGAAGAAGCAGCAGCTCTACTCTGAGTCCCTCCCGGATGATTGAGCTTCTCACCCCATCTCTAAGGGAGAGCCCAGACACCCTGCAGAGAAAACTCATTTTGGCCACTTGTATCTAAGATCTCATTCTTTCGGTCACAACCCAAAGCTCCTGACCATAGATGAGGGTAGCAACGTAGATCATTCAGTAAATTGAGAGCTTCACCTTTTGACTCAGCTTTCTCTTCACCACAACAGACCTGTCCAGCGCCCGCTTCACTGCCGACGCTGCACCTATCCGCCTATCGATTTCACGTTCCATTTTTCCCTCAATCGTGAACAAGACCCCAAGATACTTGAACTTCTCCACTTGGGGCAGAACCTCCTCCCTGACCCAGAGAGGGCACTCTACACTTTTCCGGCTCAAGACCATGGCCTCGGATTTGGAGGAACTGATCTTCATCCCGGCCGTGTCACACTCGGCTGCGAAACGCTCCTGCGAAAGCTGTATATCATGATCTGATGAAGCCAATAGGACCACATCATCTGCAAAAAGCAGAGATGCAATCCAAAGGCCACCAAAACAGATCCCCTCAACACCTTGGCTGCGCCTAGAAATTCTGTCCATAAAAGTTATGAACAGAATCGGTGACAAAGGGCAACCTTGGCGGAGTCCAACTCTCACCGGGAACAAGCCCGACTTACTGCCAGCAATGCGGACCAGGCTCTGACACCGGTCATACAGGGACCTAACAGCCTGTATCAAAGGGCCCCATACTCCCAGAGTACCCCCACAGGGTTCCCCGAGGGACGTGGTCAAACGCCTTCTCCAAGTCCACAAAGAACATGTTGGGCAAACTCCCACACACCCTCCAGGACCCTGTTGAGAGTGTAGAGCTTTTCCAGTGTTCCACGACCAGGATAAAAACCGCAGTGCTCCTCATGAATCCGAGGTTCAACTATTAAATGAACCCTCCTCTCCAGAACCCCCGAATAGACCTTACCAGGGAGGCTTAAGAGCGTGATCCCCCTGTAGTTGGAACACACTTTACGGTCCCCCTTTTTGAATAGGGGGACCACCACTCCAGTCTGCCAATCTAGGGGAACTTCCCGATGTCCATGCAATATTGCAGAGTCGCGTAAGCCAACACAACCCTACAACATCCAGAGCCTTAAGGAACTCCGGGCGAATCTCATCCACCCCTGGGGCCCTGCCACCGAGGAGCTTTTTAACCACGTCGGTGACCACCAGAGATTGGAGGGCCCGACCCAGAGTCCCCAGGCTCCACTTCCTCAGTGCAAGATGTGCCGGTGGGATTGAGGAGGTCTTCAAAGTATTCTGCCCAATGACCCACGACATCCTGAGTTGAGGTCAGCAGCACACCACCCCCACTATAAACAGTGTTGGTGCTATACCGCTTTCCCCCCCTGAGATGCCAGATGGTGGACCAGAATCGCCTCAAAGCTGTGCGGAAGTCATTCTCCATGGTGTAGCATATTTATAAAAAATTAATATGCTGCAATATATCAATGTAAATGGTTGATAAAGAAAAATGTCAAATGGGCTATTTTCTCAGAAGATAAGGTACGCCTCATGAAGGCGCAGACAGAGACTAGAAGTTTGCTGTT
The DNA here is from genome assembly GCF_014905685.2 of Nematolebias whitei. NCBI lineage: Eukaryota > Metazoa > Chordata > Actinopteri > Cyprinodontiformes > Rivulidae > Nematolebias > Nematolebias whitei. Next base: position 8,387,348 of record NC_056509.1, read on the forward strand.
GCGGGTGGCTTATATTTATAGTGAAGAAAAATGTATACATATTTACAACATTAGTGAAATCAACCATATGGCCATATAAAGAATGTGCAAAAACACACAAAAAAAAAAAAAAACAAATAGGGGGGGGGGACAATCCCACAGTTCCTTAAGCAACACACCCACACCCTTCAGTTCTTTCACCCCAAGCTGGGGTTGATTCAGGTCCCAAGCAAGTTACTTATCAAGTGCTTGGTTCAGTGCAGGTCGTGGGCTGACAAATGTCATAGTGGAGTAGGGACAAAATTGTTCAGTTGGCTGCAAGGAGCCTCCTACCAGCCTGGCAGGAGAAGCAGAAATCTTCAGCACTACAAGAGCAATCCTTTCTTTAGGCTCTAGGCCTGGACCTTCAGCTCGCTATCAACCTGGCCTGCATAATAAAACAGGACCATTTTCTCAATAAATATATACATCAAAACATTCTAGTGTGCAACCAATTCAATAAATGACACTCTTTGCACTATAAATAATTCCAACAATCCTTTTCAGTCAATGTCAATGTAGTGAACAAGCCCTCCTACATCAATCTGTCTCTGAAGACCTTGAGGGGACAGGAACTGTCATTTCATTGATTTGAATCCAGAAATACAAATTATCTCATCAGGAGACTATTTAATTGTATCCTGAATTAATCAATTGAAAGAACACTCTTCTTTTTTATATTATCATTACTATTTTACAATATCTTTATAATCAAAAGTGTGTTTAGTTCATACCATTTCTAATGTTGAAGTAAACCACTCATTTAATTCAACTGTGACTGTCAGGATTTTCGTGGCAGATCAGGACAGAAGAACCCAGTTGCGCAGGCAGGACTCAGGAGGCAGACGTATAAAACAAAATACTTTCAATAATAATAATAATAATAAATCAAAGGCTGACATGGCAGCAAAACTTACATGGAATCAAGAATCAAGATCACACAGGCAGGACAGGACAGGCTATACCCAACGACGAACCGACAAAGGAACAACACAGGACAGGAGGCTTATATACAAGGACAAGACAAGACGTGATTACAACAGCTGTGAC
>NC_056509.1:8388815-8402904 GCF_014905685.2 Nematolebias whitei
GGCTTATATACAAGGACAAGACAAGACGTGATTACAACAGCTGTGACAAGACGAAGGTGACACCAATTAAACTGACGAGAAAACAGACACAAACAGAAACAGCAAAAGGTACCATCCTTACAGTGAAACAGTATTAATGATTTTTAAACATCATTAGACTTAGATCATACAAGTTAAATGTCTATTTACGAAGTAAGTGTGCATTTTAATCTTCTGTCTGAATGAGGAGTGGATTTGATGTTGGTCAAAAGTCAGAGAACAAGTTATGAGAACGAAGTGCCTTGTTTTAAAACTCTCAGATAGTAAATAGGAAACTGGCGCCTCTCACTTCTTCAAAATATTTTCCTGTCTGTACTAACCATTCTTAAAAACATTTCTGCTGTCTGTGGACTTCTAATAACCCTCTGACATCACTAAAACTCCACCCCTGCTGGTTGTGTTAACCAATCAAGAAGTACCAAGTGACAGGAAGTGGATACCCTTTAAAAGTCAACACTTCTTGGAACTATTCAGTCTTCCTGGAACTTTAAGTCTTGGAGTCTTCCTGGAACTTTCAGTCTAAGATGAGACTCAGTCTTACTGGAAGACTCAGTCTTACGGCGAGTCATACAGGAACTTTCAGTTCTTACTGAAAGTCTGTTTTGGAGTTTTGGCTGGGACTGCAGTCTTGCTAGAGTCTTACAGCTGAACTAAATAAGCTGATGGAGTTTGCCCATGAGCCAAGGGTCCATCCATTCCAGCGGAGTCACAGCACGCCTCGCTGTGAACTCACCCCGAGCATTAAATGCTCTCAACTTCTAAGGAAGCTTATTCTGTTGAACGGAGTACTTCGTCGCAACTTCTGATGATTCCCAGCCACTCTGACCGAAGACGCTGAAAGATGGCGTGAAATGGACCTCTGTACCGGAGCTGATTTATCTTCTGCAAAGGTAATGAGTCGTCACGCAAATCAAGTGTACCGAGGGCTGAGCTGGGGTCGGAGGAAGGGTGCCATTTCTGGTCAACACTTCTTCCTTCATCCATCTAAATCCTCCTCTTTAAACTTCTTTACTCCTTCTCTTTAAACTTCTATTTGCCAGTAAATCAAGTTAAGTGCCTTCAGAGATGGATTATTCTCCATCAGTAATCCTCTGTTGTCTTGTTATTTGAACTTGCTACGTTTATTAATCAGAAACAGATCAGCAAATCAATGTGTACATGTTTGATGTAAAATTTTGATTCTGTTAAATAAATGACCGCATTTATTCTGATGGGTCAAAGATAAATTACATCTCATGTCACTAATTATACACTCCACTCTCAAGTTATCTTGGTCACATGGCAGAAATTTAACTCGAAAAAGAAATAATCCGTTGTTAATTAAACAATTAATATCCTTCGTGCTTGAACTAGCCTTAAGAATAATTAATTAAATAGTGTGTCCACAGCAAAGCTGTCCTGTCATACTACAACGCATATTCAATAAATATAAAGTTCAATATAAATTACATCCATGAAAAATCCAATAAATATACATCATATAAATTAGTTGACATGAAATGTAAAAAAAACCCCAATCTAAACAAGTGCTCAATAAATATTTAAAGGCACCTTATTGTTCTCCAGTTGGTTGTTTACAGCTAGTATGGGCGTTTAGATCTAAACAGCAGCTAGTGATTTCACAGCTACACAAAACAACCACTTAATGTCATCAATAAGCTAACCGCTAAGTGACACGCAGAAACACTCACCCGGTCTGCAGTTTCTAACTCAGATAAACTTTTCTTTCATAACTTCTTGGTTCGTGGTAGTTGGCTCCTGCAGCTCTGCTCCTCCCAACGTGTTCTAAACTTTCCTACTTCCCCGCTCCAGCTAATATACCTAACAAATAGGCTGCGGTGGAGCATGTGACTCTGATACTCAACAGCGATTGGCTGTTCAGTAATCTCGCGAGAATTTATGATTATAGTTTTGAACTATCGTGAGATTTGATAGATAAAGGGAATAAAGAGTGGAAAGTCCAGAGAATGGAAGTTAAATTTACACCTGAGTTACAATGGCCTCTCCGAACTCCTCCCATGCCCGAGTTTTTGCCTCAGCGACCACCCGAGCCGCATGTCGCTTGGACTGCCGGTACCCATCAGCTGCTTCCGGGGTCCCACAGGCCAAAAAGGCCCAATAGGACTCCTTAAGCCTGACAGCATCCCTCACCGCTGGTGTCCACCACCAAGTTTGAGGGTTTCCGCCACGACAGGCACCGACAACATTGCGGCCGCAGCTCCGGTAAGCCACCTCGACACTAGAGGCGTGGAACATAGCCCACTCGGACTCAATGTCCCCCACCTCCCACAGAACATGTTCAAGTTTTTCCGGAGGTGGGAGTTAAAGCTCTGTCTCACAGGAGACTCTGCCAGATGTTCCCAGCAAACCCTCACAATACGTTTGGGCCTGCCAGGTCTGACCGGCATCTTCCCCCACCATCAGAGCCAACTCACCACCAGGTAGTGATCAGTGGACAACTCTGCCCCTCTCTTCACCCGAATGTCTAGAAGACATGTGGCCGCAGATCAGATGAGACGACGACAAAGTCAATCATTGAACTGCGGCCTAGGGTGTCCTGGTGCCAAGAGCACATATGGACACCCTTATGCTTGAACATGGTGTTCGTTATGGACAATCCATGATGAGCACAGAAGTCCAACAACAGAACACCACTCGGGTTCAGATCGGGGGGCCGTTCCTCCCAACCACACCCCTCCAGGTCTCACTGTCATTGCCCACGTGAGCATTGAAGCCCCCCAGCAGAACAAGAGAGTCCCCAGGAGATGCACTTTCCAGTACCCCCTCCAAGGACTCCAAAAAGGGTGGATAATCGGAACTGCTGTTTGGTGCATAAGCACAAATGACAGTCACAACCCGTCCCCCCACACGTAGGCGGAGGGAGGCCACCCTCTCATTCACCGGGGTGCACCCCAACACACAGGCACCAAGATAGGGGGCAATAAGTATGCCCACTCCTGCTCGGCACCTCTCACCAGGGGCAACTCCAGAGTGGAAGAGTGTCCAACCCCTCTCAAGGAAACTGGTTCAAGAGCCAAAGCCATGCGTAGAGGTGAGTCTGACTATTTCTAGCCGGAACCTCTCAACCTCACACACCAGCTCAGGCTCCTTCCCCACCAGTGAGGTGACATTCCACATCCCAATAGCCAGCTTCTGTAGCTGAGGATCAGACCGCCAGGGTCCCTGCCCTCGGCCACCACCCATCCCACATTGCACCTGACCCCTTTGGCCCCTCCCACAGATGGTGAGCCCATGGGAAGGGGGACCCACATCTCCTCTTTAGGCTGTGCCCGGCCGAGCTCCATGGGTAAAAGCCTGGCCACCAGGCGCTCGCCCGTGTGCCCCACCTCCAGGTCTGGTTCAAGAGTGGGGCCCCGGTGATCCACGTCCGGGTGAGGGAACATCAAGTCCATTTCTTTTTCTCATCATAGGGGTGTTTGGGCTGCACTTTGTCTGGTCCCTTACCTAGGACCTGTCTGCCTTGGGTGATCCTACTAGGGGCGTGAAGCCCCTCACAGCATAGTTCCTAGGATCATTGGGACACTCAAACCCCTCCACCACGGTAAGGTGGCAGCCTGAAAGAACATTTATATATAATAAAATATTGTCAAACTCTGTGCTGCATTTACAAACACTCTTCATGGGCACGACTGCCTTGGGCAATGACAGTGAGACCTGGAGGGGTGTGGTTGGGAGGAACGGCCCCCCTGATCTGAACCAGAGTGGTGTTCTGTTGTTGGACTTCTGTGCTCGTCATGGATTGTCAATAACGAACACCTTGTTCAAGCATAAGGGTGTCCATATGTGCTCTTGGCACCAGGATACCCTAGGCCGCAGTTCGATGATAGACTTTGTTGTCGTCTCATCTGATCTGCGGCCACATGTCTTGGACACTCGTGTGAGAGGGGCGGAGCTGTCCACTGATCACTACCTGGTGGTGAGTTGGCTCCGATGGTGGGGGAGGATGCCGGTCAGACCTGGCAGACCCAAACGTATTGTGTGTGTTTGCTGGGAACGTCTGGCAGAGTCTCCTGTGAGATGGAGTTTCAACTCCCACCTCCGGGAGAATTTTGAACATGTTCCGAGGGAGGTGGGGGACATTGAGTCTGAGTGGACCATGTTTAGTGCCTCTATTGTCAAGGTGGCCTACCAGAGCTGCGGCCGCAAGGTTGTCGGTGCCTGTCGTGGCGGCAACCCTCGAACTCGATGGTGGACACCAGCGGTGAGGGATGCTTTCAGGCTGAAGAAGGAGTCCTATCGGGCCTTTTTGGCCTGTGGGACCCCGGAAGCAGCTGATGGGTACTGGCAGTCCAAGCGACATGCGGCTCGGGTGGTTGCTGAGGCAAAAACTCGGGCATGGGAGGAGTTCAGAGAGGCCATGGAGAATGACTTCCGCACGGCTTCTAGGCGATTCTGTTCCACCATCCGGCGTCTCAGGGGGGGAAAGTGGCACGCCACCAACACTGTTTATAGTGGGAGTGGTGTGCTGCTGACCTCAACTCGGGAAGTTGTGGGTCCGTGGGCGGAATACTTTGAAGACCTCTTCAATCCCACCGGCACGTCTTCCACTGAGGAAGCGGAGCCTGGGGACCCTGGGTCGGGCCCTCCAATCTCTGGTGCTGAGGTCACCGAGGTGGTTAAAAAGCTCCTCGGTGGCAGGGCCCCAGGGGTGGATGAGATTCGCCCAGAGTTCCTTAAGGCTCTGGATGTTGTAGGGTTGTGTTGGCTTACGCGACTCTGCAATATTGTGTGGACATCGGGGGAAGTTCCCCTGGATTGGCAGACCAGGGTGGTAGTCCCCCTATTCAAAAAGTGGGACCGTAGAGTGTGTTCCAACTACAGGGGAATCACGCTCTTAAGCCTCCCTGGTAAGGTCTATTCGGGGGTTCTGGAGAGGAGGGTCCGTCGGATAGTCGAACCTCGGATTCAGTAGGAACAATGCGGTTTTCTTCCTGGCCGTGGAACACTGGACCAGCTCTACACTCTCAGCAGGGTCCTGGAGGGTGCGTGGGAGTTTGCCCAACCAGTCTACATGCGCTTTGTGGACTTGGAGAAGGCGTTTGACCACGTCCCTTGGGGGACCCTGTGGGGGGTACTCTGGGAGTATGGGGTACCGGGCCCTTTGATACGGGCTGTTAGGTCCTTGTATGACCGGTGTCAGACCCTGGTCCGCATCGCCGGCAGTAAGACGGGCTTGTTCCCGGTGAGAGTTGGACTCCGCCAAGGTTGCCCTTTGTCACCGATTCTGTTCATAACTTTTATGGACAGAATTTCTAGGCGCAGCCAAGGTGTTGAGGGGATCCGTTTTGGTGGCCTTAGGATTGCATCTCTGCTTCTTGCAGATGATGTGGTCTTATTGGCTTCATCAGATCGTGATCTACAGCTCTTGCTGGAGCGGTTCGCAGCCGAATGCGACGCGGCCGGGATGAAGATCAGTTCCTCCAAATCTGAGGCCATGGTCTTGAGCCGGAAAAGGGTAGAGTGCCCTCTCCGGGTCAGGGAGGAGGTCCTACCCCAAGTGGAGGAGTTCACGTACCTTGGGGTCTTGTTCACGAATGAGGGAAAAATGGAGCGTGAGATCAATAGGCGGATAGGTGCAGCGTCTGCAGTGAAGCGGGCGCTGTACAGGTCTGTCATGGTGAAGAGAGAGCTGAGTCAAAAGGCGAAGCTCTCAATTTACCAATCGATCTACGTTCCTACCCTCGTCTATGGTCACGAGCTTTGGGTTATGACCGAAAGAATGAGATCTCGGATACAAGCGGCCGAAATGAGTTTTCTCTGCAGGGTGTCTGGGCTCTCCCTTAGAGACAGGGTGAGAAGCTCGATCATCCGGGAGGGACTCAGAGTAGAGCCGCTGCTTGTCCATGTCGAGAGGAGCCAGTTGAGGTGGCTTGGGCATCTGTTTAGGATGCCTTCTGGACGCCTCCCTGGTGAGGTGTTCCGGACACGTCCCACCGGAAGGAGGCCCAGAGGAAGACCCAGGACACGCTGGAGGGACTATATTTCTCGGCTGGCCTGGGAACGCCTCGGGATTCCCCAGGAAGAGCTGGCCCAAGTGGCTGGGGAGAGGGAAGTCTGGGCCTCCCTACTTAGGCTGCTACCCCCGCGACCCGACCCCGGATAAGCGGAAGAAAATGGATGGATGGATGGAAACAGAGTTTGGAAAACATGTAAAAAGCCGGGGACCGACCCCATCAGCTGATCACAAGTTATAAGCAGGAAGTAGCTACCACATGTTCATCTCTATGAAAGTAACTGCAGGTAAATCCTCCATTTTCTGTCATAATTACATTGCATGCTTAATGGTTAAATTAAAGGTTAATGCTTAATTCAGGTTATGTTTGTCATATGCAGGTTAACACAAGGTTAACAGTACAATAAAATATTCAGGATGAGAAGAACTGATTTGACTCACTGAAACAATGAACGAACAAACAAGAACTACGAAAGCATTCAGTAAGGGTACAACATAAAGTACCAAAAAGTGAAAAATTAAATACAATATTTACAAGGTCCTAAAGAAAAAATAATAAACAAGATTATGGTAGAATATAACAGTTCAAGTAGGATGAATTTGCATGAATAAGTATTTCAAGTTAGTAATATAAGCTGAAATTCACATGATGTATACTGCACATAACTAACATAAACTACACAGGTTGTGTGACAGATTATTGCACAGGTAGTGAGTAACATTGAGATGAATTATGATGGTAAGGTAGATACATACATGGTACAGCCACATAATGCATTAGCAATAAAATATGAGGTGTCACAAGCTAATATTAGTCATATTAGTTGTCACAGATGTGGCTTGGTGCAAAGTTACTTGCCAGTTGTTCATTGTTATTTATTGAGAGTTCTGTAATCTGACAGCTTGTGGACAATAACTCTTTGAGTCTTTGAGTCTTTGAGTCTTTTCATGCGCGATGGCAGACTCCTGTATCGTCTACCTGAGAGTAGTAGACAGAAGAGTACTTGTGCTGGGTGGGTGTGGTCCTTAATGATGATGCGTGCTTTACGCAGACATCGGCTGTGGTAGATGTCCTGCATGGTGTGGAGACTGCTACCAGTGATGTCCTCTGCTGTTTGCACCACCCTCTGTAGTGCTTTCCGGCTCTGACTTGTGCAGTTCCCATACCACCCTGTGATGCAGCCTGTCACCAGGCTCTCAATGGTGAACCTATAAAAGTTGGTGAGAATGCTGGTGTTCGTACCAGACTTTACTTTTCCTAGTAGGCGAAGCAATCTTACCGTTCATGTAAAATATTTGTTAATGTTCTTATAGAAACAATTCCTGATTGTTGTTCATACTGTGTTAATGCTACATGTGTGTCTCTTGACCCTACAACTGGGTAAGGTTACAGTAGAACTAGCCAATTACTAGAGTTTTAATTACGCATTTAAGCTACTATTATTATTGTTTCATATTGACTAGTGATTTTTTCCCCCTAAAAGTTAACTTAGGCTACACTACGGTATGTTTCTTAGACTGTGGCTAGGATGCATGAGGGAAGCAGCGCATGCTCTATTCACACAAGGAGAGCTGTTGGTCAAGCTACTTCTTGTTGTGCCATTAACTCTAAAATAGTTATTGAATCAAGTGTTACTTCCATCCATCCATCTATTATCTTTACCCGCTTACTCCATTTTGGGTCACGGGGGTCGCTGGTGCCCATGTCCAGCAATCACTGTGCGAGGGGCGGGGTACACCCTGGATGGGTCGCAAGTCCATCACAGGGATCAAGTGTTACTTATGTAGGCAAAACTAAATGTTAAACAGCCTGTTAATATACACCAGAATGCAGGAAATGGCATCTACTTTATTCAAAATTTTCTCGGGGAGGACCCCCAGACCCCTCTCCCACCAGTGTGCTCATCATCACATTAAAAAAGCTTCTGACGCCAATGGTCACCACATTGTTCAAGCCACGAACCATTGTCAACACTGGGGGCTAAAAGTGCCCCTAAAGGGCAGATTCTAGAGTTGCCCCTTGTGTAAGCTTATAATTACCTGATTTTTATAATAATAGGTCGTGATCTAAAGTGGGCCACTCTGAGGCTGAAACTCCAGGGCTGAAAATGAGTCCCACTCTGTCCCTGCTTTTGGCCTTACTCAGTCAGTGAAGGGCCCAACCCATGAACGTACGCACACCCTGGACCTTGTTTTATCTTGTGGTTTATCTATTTGTATCTCGGAAATTGGTGATGCATTGTTTTCAGACCACATGCCTGTTGTATTTGATTTTATTCCTGTTTCTAAACCTGTTAAGTCCTGTGCTTCTGCTCGACGCTGCTGTGTTTTTAACTCGTCCTCTTCTGCCCATTTTTCCACCGTCTTTAATCATTTAGATTCACAGCTCTCTGTGTCTTTCAGCACTGAGGAACTTTCCTTATATTTTGATTCTTTATGCCATCCTGTTTTGAATGATGTGGCCCCAATTAAAACCAGGCGATCAAAGTCAAGATCAGACCCATGGTTGAGTGACCATACCCGTGCCATTAGACAGGAATGCAGGAGAAATGAATGCAAGTGGAGAAAGGACAAACTCCAAGTCTCTTTTGATATACTGAGAGAGAGTTGGCATCGCTATCAATGAGCTGTGAAAACAGCCAGAGCAAAATATTTCTCTGACATTGTTGCTAACTCACTACCACTGTGTTCTTGATAATACAATCAACACTGTTCTCAGTGCACATGAATTGGTCCCCCTTGAAGCATCTGGAGAACTTTGTGACAAGTTTCTTGGACAAGGTTATTAACACTAGGGCTTATATCTCTTTTCCATCCCATGATCCTTCCATGCCGGTCCCCTGTCCTGCTGTTTTTGATCATTTGGAGCCTATTTCCCTCTCCTAACTAGAGAAACTGGTCACCAGTATGAAATCATCGGGTCCCCCCCCCCCCGAATACCATACCATACCATACCATTTTATTTATAGAGCACTTAAAACAGTGACAAGGCCAACCAAAGCGCTGTACAGACAGAACAACAGGTAACACACAAAGCAAAATACAAAATGAAGTAAATCAGAAATATAGACATAAAAACAATGCAGATAATGACGACAAACCAGTGTGGAGCATACAGGTTCAAAACACAGATCATCTGGTGTTGAAAGCTACCGAATAGTAGTGGGTTTTTAAACGGGATTTGAAAACCGAGAGGGAGGGGGCCTGTCTGACAAGCAGAGGTAACTCGTTCCAGAGTCTTGGTCCTGCTACAGAGAAGGCACTACCTCTGCGCTTAAGACGAGTTCCTGGAACTATGAGGAGCAACTGGTCCGCTGACCTCAGGGAACGTGGTGGGACATACGGTTGTAGCAGATCAGAGAGATGGGGGGACTGTTCAGTGATTTTTAGACATACAGGAGTATTTTGAACTGGATTCGAAAGTGAACCGGTAACCAGTGCAGTGAGGCCAAAGCTGGTGTAATGTGCTCTATTTTGTCTGTACTGGTTAAAAATGGGGCTGCTGCATTCTGGACAAGTTGTAATCGTGCAATGGAGATCTGACTGATACCAAACAGGAGTGAATTGCAGTAATCAAGCCTAGATGTAATGAATGCATGTATTACTGTCTCCAGGTTATTTTTGGACAATATGGGCTTCAGTTTAGAAAGTCGCCTCAGTTGGAAGAAACATCATGTTTACGTGACTGTTAAGTTTCAGAGAAGGGTCCATTATCACTCCCAGATTAGTGACTCTTTGTTTTTCTGATAGGGTTAGAGCGGAGAGGTCGATGCAGTGGTTTGTGATCGTGTCGTTGGGAGGGAACAACATGACTTCAGACTTCTTTTCATTGAAACTTAAGAAATTTAAAGCCATCCAGGCCCTGATGTCCGCCAGGCAGTCGAGCAGAGGTTGAATAGAGCATGTGCCATTGTGTGAATCTTGAATGATCGCGTCTTCATTAATGTTTCACATGGTTCGATTATGGGGGCTAATTGCCACACTGTTAACTCCTGTAATTACACATCAGTCACGAAAAACTCAAGAAAATATCTGATAATAATGTTGTTACTGCTCTCAAGGATTCAACCCAACCCTAGACCCCCCACTAATTATAGCACACCAAATGATTTTAAAAACATGTCAGGACTTCATTTTCTGCATGTAAATGCACGTAGCCTTCTGAGAAAACTTGATGCCTTGAAAATTCTGGTCAGTTCTTCTGGGGCAGATGGAAGATTACATCTCTGAAACCTGGCTCAACAAATCTGAATAATAACCTGTTAATCAATGGATTTAACATCTATTGCTGTGATTGTCAAAAAAAAGGGAGGTGGGGGTGGGGGTTGGGGGGGTGGAGTCGCTATTTACATCAGAGATTCTCTGGTTTCTAGTCTTGTGTCTGCTAAAACAATTCCAAACCAGTTTGATGCCTTAGCTGTAAACATCACTTTGAATGGAGGCCAGATCTTATCTGTAGTGGGTTGTTATCGTCCCCCCTCAGCAACACCCGAGGCTCTGTCCTTCCTGATGGAATTCCTTGGAAATTTAAAATTCAAAGAGATTTTTTTTGGCAGGAGATTTCAACACTGACTGGGATAAGTCAAACCCCCCCCCCCCCCCCCCCCCACCCCGCTATAAATTCAAGGAATGTTGCCTGTCACTCAATCTAACCCAATTGATTGACTCTCCCTCCAGACCAAACAAAACTGTCCTGAAAAATCTTCAATCTTAGACCTGTTTCTAACTATCTCTCAGATCGGAGGCAATGTGTTCAACATAATGGTACTTCCTCCAGTTATTTAACAGTCAACAATGGTGTACCTCAAGGCTCAGTCTTAGGACCCACCCTCTTTACAATCTACATAGGTAATGTAGGTCAAAACATCCCTGATGCATCCATACATTTCCATGCTGATGACACAGTTGTTTATTGTCGAGCTAAAACAGTTGATAAGGCGTTCCAGCTTTTGCAATTTGCATTTAACATCATCCAGTTTGATTTGTTCCGCCTCAAACTTGTCCTAAATACCGACAAAACCAAAGGGATGCTTTTCTCAAACAGGAAGTCAGTCCCAGCAGTTCTTCCTCCGATTTTATCCTCAAATGATGTCCCCATTGAGTTTGTTGTTTCCTATAAATATTTGGTTATTTTGGTCGACTCGCATCTCTCTTTTAAGCTCCATGTGGAAAACCTAGTAAAGAAACTGGAAGTTAAACTGAGTTTCATTTTCAGAAACAGATCCTGTCTAACTTTGAATGCTAGGAAACGCCTTGTATCTGTGACTTTCCTTCCTTCCATTGATTACAGTGACATTATTTACATGAACGCTCCTACAAGCACCCTGCAGATGTTGGATGCTGTCTATCATGGTGCACTAAAATTCATAACTGGCTGTGATTATCGTACCCATCATTGCACCCTGTATTCACTGGTTAACTGGACATCATTAACTTCAGGCAGACTCTCCCACTGGTACATTTTCATCTTTAAATCACTTCTTGGTCTGCTGCCTTCATACAGCTCCTCCTACATGTCTCTGCGTGAGTGTAGCTACAGCGTGCGCTCTCAGGACATTATTACCTGCAGTGTTCCCTCAGTGCGGACTGAACTTGGCAAAAGGGCATTCTCCTACTCTGCTCCTGTTTTCTGGAATATCTTACCAAAAGACCTGAAGCTCTCGACCTTGACCTCTCTATGTGGCTTTAAAAATCTGTTGGACTCCTAGCAAGGACCAACGCAGACATGTTCCTGTTTTTAGTTTTCTACATTCGCCTTATAATCTACTGTTTTTGTTACTTTTTTTGCCATCTTATTTGTAAAAAAAATCTGTATGCCTTTTTATAACTGTCTATTGTTGTCACTGTTGTCCATTGTTGTCATCATTCTTCGCTGAAATCAGGTCTCTCTTGTGAAGGAGTCCTCGAGGTTCAATGGGATTTACCAGTCTAAATAAAGGTTGAATGATTGAATCTGTATCAAAGCTCGAATGGAAGGTGGCAAAGAGATTTGAGCATCAAGGATAAATCCCCACTGGTGCCTGTGTAGCCGTCAGCAGGTGCAACCTACAAGCGCCACGCCGAAAGATAAATTAGGCTGTGTCTCCCTACCATACAGCTGTTAATGCCAGCATGAGTTGATGCTATTGCCGCTACATATACCTTAAGTGTTGAAGGAAAACGGCCCTTATCAAGAAGAGACTGGAGAAACTCTAGGATGATGGGTACCATACAGGAGACTGAATTATTGCGGGCAGAACACCACTGGGAAAACAGACGTCACCTGTTTTCATATTGCTGATGAGTAGAGGGTGCCCCAGTGCCCAAGATGGTGTGTCTGACGGGATCCAAAATTCTGGTCAGCTGCTACCTAAGCTCTCCATTGGCCACACCCACAGCTGAAAATTTTGAGGATTGGGGTGCCATTTTAGTCCACCCAACTAAGATAGTAAGTCCCACCGCTAGCTCAGCTGGTTAAAAAGGCAAATTGGGAGAGAAAGGCATGAACACTGCCATCACCAATTAAAACAAGGCCAAAACTCAGACAGGCTAATACCCTTAGCTCAGCCCAAGACCGTCTATGCGGTCGGGCAAAATTGAGAGCAGTGGTACAGACACTACCGTCACCAGAATAAGTTAGAGGCTAACAACACCATTAGCTCAACTGATCTTAGGAATTTTGGGAGGAGGCAAGACGCTTCCTCACCAAATAAGCTAAAACAACAACTTGGAAATGCTAACAATTAGCTCAATCCAAGCTGAACATGAGACTGGTGAACAGCTCCAGTATATTTATGTGTTTGGAGCGATCTTTTCGGCACCAGCAGCCCTGGACCACTCTGTGTTGCCACACAGCGTCCCATCCCATGGAGCTGCATCTGCTGTTACCACCTCTCTGACACATCACAAGTTTGCAGCAACCCGAGTGGCAACAACCCGAGTGGCCGATGGGTCACAAAAACAGAAGCGAAAAGCTGTTGCACCAGTTCTAAGGCAAGAGAGCTAACACCGTAGCTCTGTCAAAGCTGTACATGTTTTCAGCAGAAAACTGGGAGCGGAAAACGTTCCCGTCGCTTTCAATTAAAGCAAAACAAACCTAGCCGCTAACCATGTTAGCTCATGCGTTTGACTAAGAGGGGAGAGGGAGCGTAGAACGCTGCCTTGTCACATATGGCAAGGATTAACTTAGAGGGTTACTTACCACTCTTGTCAATAGCAATAGTGTTTATGCTCACAAACACAGTAGTGAAATGCTGCAGTCGGGAGAGGCAGGCAAAACACTGTCTTTCCCTGACAACTAGCAGAATACCTTGACCAAAGCTAACCCGTTGCAGACAGTAGGAGGGCGGTGCACCGCAACTTCTGCCAACAGGAAACCGAGCGTCTAACGATGGTGAAAAGATCCAAGGCCAGTAGTAAAACGAACAGCGTGCGAGAAGAAAAAAGGACCAGAGCCGCAGATGACATCAGGCTATATAACCTCCGATTGATCATCAGATGTGTCACAGCTGTGACTTTTTTGATTGATTGATTGATTGATTGATTTTTATTGTCAATTCTGCATATGTACAGGACATACATAGAAATTGAAATTGCGTTACACTCCTACTCAATTTGCAGCAAACAACAACATTAGCAAAAATAAACTAACACAACTAGTTATATAAAAAAATATAAAAAAATATAAAAGTGAACAGCAGCAGGACCTCTGATGCAACGTGCTCAATAGTGACTAACAGGAGACAAAGGGACGCTGACTGAAGACAATAACATGATGAGAGGTAGATAATGGATGTGCAAGGCCAGAGTAAACAATAGTGCAATATAAAGTATAAACCTGAGAAACTTAGTAAAGTGAAGGTTTGCATACCGGTTCTATATAGTCACAGTTATGTACTGATGAGGTGATTAAGTGGAAATGACAATACCAGAATTACCAGAATAAAGAATAAACAGGACGAGTTGATCATAACAGTAGTGCAAAATATAATGCAATAAACAGTAGAGTGAGCTTGTAGGCTGTTAAAGTGACCGATTCATGAACTATTCATAAAACTAAATAAATGTCCCAGAGCAGTTTTGAAGGGGGGGGGGGGG
>NC_056509.1:8403004-8405344 GCF_014905685.2 Nematolebias whitei
GGGGGGGCAGGCAGAGAGTTCAGCATCCTCACGGCCTGATGGACGGAGCTGTTCCACAGTCTGCTGGTCCTAGAACTGAGGCTACGCAGTCTTCGCCCTAATGGCAGCAGGTTGAAGAAGCAGTGTAGCGGGTGGTCAAGATCTCCCACCCAGCAGAGGGCTTTACTTCTGAGGCGAGAGCTGTGGAGGTCCTGAAGGCAGGGGAGAGAGGTGCCAATGATCTTCTCAGCTGTCCTCACGATCCGCTGGAGGGATTTGCGGCAGGATGCTGTGCAGGCCCCGTACCACACAGTGGAGCAGCTCATCAGGATGCTCTCGATGGCCCCCCTGTAGAAGGTTGTCATGATGGGGGTGGGGGCTCTCGCTCTTCTCAGCTTGCGGAGGAAGTAGAGCCGTTGGTGAGCCTTTTTGGCCACTGCTGCTGTGTTGATGGTCCAGGAGAGGTCCTCAGAGATGTGCACACCCAAGAACTTGGTGCTGCTCACCCTTTCCACAACAACACTGTTGATGGATAGTGGAGCATGTTTTGTCTGAGTTCTCCTGAAGTCCACAACAATCTCCTTGGTCTTCTCTGTGTTCAGCAAGAGATTGTTGCGTTTGCACCAGGAGACCAGCCGGCTCACCTCGCTCCTGTAGAGTGACTCATCGTTATTGCTGATGAGGCCTACCACAGTCGTGTCGTCCGCAAACTTGATGAAGAGGTTGGAGGGGTGTGATGGAGAGCAGTCGTAGGTTAGTAGAGTGAACAGAAGGGGGCTCAGCACACATCCTTGTGGGGCCCCCGTGTTCAGAGTGATGATGCTGGATGTGTTGCTGCCAACCCGTACTTTTGATACTTTTGATATTACTAATTGAACGGCACATGGGTGCAGGGAACATTCAGTGCTTTCAGCACCGCCCTTTGGTGGCCAGTAGGGATGAAATAGAACTTCTCTTATAGAAGCCATTTGGCTCACTTTTTGACCAGAAGCTTCTGTTTTTGTCAGCACCCTCTAAAACTGGCCTCACTATGGACACCAACCTTGGTGATCCAGAAGTTTTATTTTATGGCAGATTTAGTGATTCCTGAACATCTTAATCTGTTTCAATCGTCATCACTACAGATAATTTTTTTGTTTTTGTTATTTTAAAAGACTTTCTCCAACCCCCAGCACCACTTATTGAAATATTTTAAATTTATGTGAATCATTATTCCTAACGATGTGTATGTAAACCCCAGACCCCAGCTTTATCTCAGTCCTCTTCTGTTTCAGGATCCTGGTCCAGCATGGTGGGCAGCAGTGAGAACATCCAGAAGCTCGGCCTGATTCCCTGTGCCATCTCCTGGCTGTACAGCGCCATTGAGCGGCGCCGTGAGAGGACCTGGACCGATCTGACTGTGTCGGTGTCGGCTATAGAGCTGTGCTGTGGCGAGGAGGATACACTTAGGGATCTGCTGGGGGAGGTGGCCCCCTCATCGGGCAGCACCCAGAACAGCCCAAAGGCCCACATCAGAGTGCAAGAGGACTCCGTTTGTGGGATTCAGGTCCAGAGAAGTTCTTTGTTTGAGAAAAGCCTGAACAAAATGATTAGTGATGAGCACAAGTTGAATAAATTAGCCAAGCTCTCATTATCGTAATGACTTTTTATGGTTTAATCAATCTTAGTAAACAAGAAGAATTCAGGCCAACAGGGAGTTAGGGTATTTGAAACAAATAATAAAGTGTCAACGTTTTGGCACAACGTCAAAAGCTCCAGTTGGTAATCAACCTGCAAGAAGTTATTAACCTTCGGCTGTTTTTCCAATTTTCTTTAACTTTAAAACTAAAGTAAATTCTTCCTTTCGTCCTCCGTCCCAGAGCAAAAAATAAATGGTAAATGGACTGTACTTATATAGCGCCTTTCGGTCTTATTTCAAGATACTCAAAGTGCTTTACTCTACAATCTGTGCCCAAATTTTCCCATTCATACAGTACTCTACTAGATATCTACAAAGCTATGTGAACAAATCATTCTAATGAGACTAATCAGTGCTTTAGCTCACATTCAAACACTGATGGGACACACATCAGAGGCCATGAGGGGGTTCAGTGTCTTGCCCAGGGACACTTCAGCATGTGACTGCTGGTGGATTCGAACCCCCAACTCTTGCATTGAAGGATGATTGCTCTAACCACTCAGCCACAGCCTGAGCTTGGAATTCTCTGTCCGCCCATCTAAGCATGTTGTGAGCACGATAACTTGAAAAATAAGTTAGTTAACAAATAACATTTTGGTGTGTGGCTGCATCTAGATGTGAGAAAGGTTAATTTCAAAACTTGGGTTGCCATGTCAAAATCCAAGATGGCCACCACATATATA
>NC_056509.1:8415344-8415890 GCF_014905685.2 Nematolebias whitei
GATCAACTTCTCCCGACAGGAGTCAGGGTAAGGAGGACCCTCTTACCTCGATAGAAACAATTGGATTCATGGTGACAACTGGTTTTTGCTATTTGGGTTGGTGAAATCTGGATTGTCTATAAATTCGTGTGGATGTGTTGAAGGTCGACAGTGCTCCGACTGAATGTGGGAAGCTGTGACAGGGAGTTGGAACAGCTGTTATCAGGACTGTGATCTTCCTGGCAGCACTCATGAATGGTGGGAATAATCTGGAGAAGCTGTGAGCTTGACTTTTGGAGTAAAGGATCAATTCGGCTGTTTTGGAGTTTCCATCAGAGAATATGTACCAGCAAGACTTTAAAAGGCAGAAACAACAATTCACGAGTTCTGCCTGACCCAAACTGTGGCCTTGATGCTGGACTTATCTCAACTCCTCCTGGAATGTTTTGAAAACAACAAAGATGCTTTGACTGTTTCCTCACCCATCCCTTCCCTAAGGCCGTGGACATGTAACAGAACTTCAACTGAGCTGAAGATGAACGTCACCTCTTATCTGGACAATGGCTG
>NC_056509.1:8415990-8425670 GCF_014905685.2 Nematolebias whitei
GGGGGGGGGGGGGGGGCGCTCTGGACTATGCTACGACTTTCCCTTAAAAATTCAATGCTTTCACCAGCCTATACATGTATAGCGTCTGTTTATGTTGCTTTGCTGTGGTAGGTTTTTTTGATGCCTCAAATTGTGCCCTGTCTAGGACACGGTGTGGGAGATCTTTTTTTTATACCGTCTCTCCTCATGTTTTCTTTCCTTTTCTCATCTAAGCAAAAATATTATTCTGAATAAGAATAAGAGGGCCGCGCTAATTATTTATAGCTGCAGCTTTGTGCACTCCGCCCATCTTCTGACGACTGTACGTACATATTCGCGTTGTATCTCGGTGCAATGCCAATAAAGTTTATTCTGATTCTGATTCTGAATGAGGATGAACAGGGAGCTTAAGTAGAGAGGTGCACAGGTGCGATGAATGAAGCTGATTGCAGAGGCAGGGAGAGGAGGCATGGTGCAGGCACATGAACTGAGTGATTGACAGGACAGAAAACACTTGGCAGGAGATAAAAAAACATGAAACTAGACAGGCTGAGGTAGTAAAAAGGGGCAAAAACATGACAAGAACATTATAGACAACCCTCAGCATCCTTTTCATCAGACTGTCATACAACAAAAGTGTCTTCAGTCAGAGGCTTCTTCAAATCCGCTGTAAGACAGACCACCACAAGAGATCTTTCCACCCTTCTTCTTACAACACTTAACAGACGTCTGAGGACAGAGGAGACCAGTTTCTCAAGTTTAGAAATAGGAATGCTCTCCCATTCATGTCTAATACAGGCCTCTAACTGTTCAATCGTCTTCGGCCTTCTTTGTCGCACCTTCCTCTTTATGATGCGCCAAATGTTCTCTATAGGTGAAAGATCTGGACTGCAGGCTGGCCATTTCAGTACCTGGATCCTTCTCCTACGTAGCCATGATGTTGTGATTGCTGCAGAATGTGGTCTGGCATTATCGTGTTGAAAAATGCAGGGTCTTCCCTGAATGAGATGACGTCTAGATGGGAGCATATGTTGTTCTAGAACCTGAACATAGTTCTCTGCATTAAGGGTGTCTTTCCAGACATGCAAGCTGCCCATGCCACAAGCGTTCATGCAACCCCATACCATCAGTGATGCAGGCTTCTGAATGGAGCGTTGATAACAACTTGGGCTATCCTTGTCCTCTCTGGTCTGGATGACATTGTGTCCCAGTGTTCCATAAAGAACTTCAAATCGTGACTCATCTGACCATAGAACAGTCTTCCTTTTTGCCACACTCCATTTTAAATGACCCCTGGCCCAGTGCAAACGTCTGAGCTTGTGGAGCTTGCTTAGAAATGGCTTCCTCTTTGCACTGTAGAGTTTCAGCTGGCAACGGCGGATGGTGGATTGTGTTCACTGACAATACTTTCTGGAAGTATTCCTGAGCCCATTCTGTTATTTCCTTGACAGTGACATTCTGTTTGAGGTGCAGTGACGTTTAAGGGCCCGGAGATCACGAGCATCCAGTAGAGTTTTACGGCCTTGACCCTTACGCACAGCGATTATTCCAGATTCTTTTAATCTTTTGATGATGTTATGCATGGTTGATGAGGATAACTTAAAAGTCTTTGCTATTTTACACTGGGTAACACCATTCTGGTATTGCTGCACTATCTTTCTGCGCAACAATGGTGGAATTGGTGAGCCTCTTACCAGCTTGGCTTCTGAGAGACACTGACACTCTGAGAAGCTCTTTTTATACCCAATCATGTTGTCAACTGACCTAATTAGTGTTAATCCATCTTCCAGCTGTTTTTTATATGCTCAATTTCCTTTTTCCAGCCACTTATTGCTACTTGTCCCAACTTTTTTGGGATTTGTTGGCACTGTGAAATTTTGAATCAACATATTTTTCCTTTAAAATTTACTCAGATTAAACTTTTGATCTGTCATGACCTTTGCCATCTCCACATCATTGCATTCAATTTTTATTCACAATTTGTTTAGTGTCCCAACTTTTTTGGAATCCGGTTTGTATATATATAAGTATAGTTTTTTCAAATGATTGGGGGTGGCCAGTGGTGTGACCGAAGCATAATCTTTGGTGTTCAAGGCCACCATTGCCTCCATTTACCTAACCCTGCCATTGTGCCTGGTAAAATTGCTAAAAACTTGCTCCCTTCACTCGCAGGATCCATCACTCTTTGCCTCCTTGGACAAAACTAAAAACCTCCCTGGGTTCTTTTACACAGTTTAATTCCTACACACTTGAATATCCATCTATCCATCCATTATCTTTTACCCGCTTCTTCCATTTTGGGTCATGGCGGTCGCCGGTGCCCATGTCTGGCAATCACTGTGCGAGGGACGGGGTACACCCTGGACGGGTCGCAAGTCCATCACAGGGCCACATAGAGACAAATGAGAAAAACAACCATTCACTCTCTCACTCACACCTAGGGACAATTTAGAGTCACCAGTCAGTCTAACATGCATGTTTATGGTCCGTGGGAGGAAACCGGTGTACCTGGAGGAAACCAACGCATGCACGAACATGCAAACTCCACCCAGAAAGGCCCCTGGACCGGGATTCAAACCAGGGACCTGCTCACTGAGAGGCAGCATCTCTACCAGTTGCGCCACCGTGCTGTCACCCCAAACATTCACTGTTAAAATCCCTCATCAACAGAGGACATTGGTTTACTGCTTGTTGATTTTTAATTACCGTAATACTTTTATTTTTATATGTTTGTAAATATGTGAATGTTTTTAATTTTTCTCATCTAATTTTTGTGTTTTTCTTCTTAGGTTCAAGGGGTACCACTAAGTTGACTATGATCGATGTGTGTAGTGGTATGAGGGGTGTGAGCAAAAATGCCTCCCCCCATTCTGAGCTGGGTCCCATCATCTTGTCTCTCCTGAGCAGTCATAAATCTGTCCCCAGCAAGTAAGAAGGATGTACCTCTAGCATTATTCAGACGATGAGAATCGACCTGTAACGGATCTCTTAAATTACCGTAACCTTCATGTTGTAATTCATAATAACTCATAATAACTCATAATGTAACTCATTCATATTTGGATAAAGAAGGACTGATTCATGTGCCATTTCATGTGTATTTGTACAGGGCTAGTAAATTGTCGTTGCTCCTTCGAGAGTCCATGGCTCATCCAAACTGCCACGTTGCTGTGATCGCTCAGGTCGCCGACTCCCTGGCACAACTCCACGAGAGCTTCTCTACAATCCAGCTGGCTTCTCGCATCCGCAGAACACAAAAGAGAACAAAGGTACTTCACAAAGGCTTCAGTAAAATGTGAATGAACTTACAATGAGCGAACATTGTTTATTTTTGCTTTAAAGGACTTTAAACAGTTCCTTTCCTGCGGCAGAATGATTGAACAATATACAGTAAAAAGTGCAACAAGATAGACTTAATGACCATCTTCTACCTTTAATGTCAACATTTAAATGTTGGGTATCTATCAGTGCCACTAGTAAATTATAACTTTCAGCAATGACCACACCAATTTTTAGCTCAATATATGTATAATTTACTGTTATAATAATCATTGTATTTATTGAAGTAATTTAATCTGGTGGCCATCTTGAATCGAGTTAACTTCAAAAGTTAATCAGCTGCACATCTGATATATATATATCGATATATATATTGTTGATATATATTGTTGATATATATTGTTGATATATTGTCTAATAGCTTTATTAAAACCTGTTGGTGGTTTATGAAATATTTTGAAGACAGACAAATACATACACACACACACAAACACACACACACAAACAATACATGATCTCTCAATTTTCATGGCAGTGGGCAAAAATAATACAAAAACACAAGCATGCTCAATAATATTTGTAAGCTGACTTTAAAAGTGTAATTCTTGCTGCCAAGGCCTCTCAGTTTTCTGTAAATAATCATGATTCACTGCAGCTCATAGCTTCCAACACAGATGGTTCTGCAGTCCAGGACTTTTGAGAAAGACATGCTCTAACGATTTGTTTACTTTCAACAGCAATCTGCGTCATGCTCTCCCTGTGGGAGGAGTCTGACCAAAGAGAAAAGAGGGCCTCAGTCGTTGTCCCTACGAGCCTTCCACTCCACCGAAGAGGTAGATGTCGATTTCCGTCCTTTCCGCCTACGTGGTCAGATGGATCGTTCCAGTAGTGACCAGTCCTGTGACACCGTCATCCAAATTAATTCAGATGGTTCGGCCCATTCTAAAGGAGCCCCAGTGCTGACACAACCCAAGTTTCTTCCTATCATACCTTCTTTGCATCCCAGTAAGGCTGACATGGATGATCCAGAGTTTGCAGCTCTTCTAGAAGAGCTTCTAAGAATTCCTCAGCTGCATAGAGAAAAGAAGACAGAGGAATCTGTGCAGGCAGATGTTGAAGCTCTGAAAGCAGAGCGGAAACAGCCAGAGAGAGATTGTCTGAAGTGCGATACATTTGCTGAACTTCAAGAACGTTTAGGATGTATTGATGGGAGTGAGGTGACCATGGATGTGCTTAAATCTTCTTTAAAAGGCACTTCTCTTAAAAATAATATTATCAAATCAGAGCATCAAAAAGAAGCATCCAAAGCACCACAAACATTGTTGAACATGGGGGTGAAGCAAATAGATGGTGCTCACCCTGGAGATGGTATCCAGAGAGAGGACTCTGGTCTGTTTGACTGTGAGGAGTGCAGTGCAACCAGTTCCAGCGAGGAACTGCTGAATCAAGCTCTGGGTCTGAGTATGACTTGCCGTTCTGAGCTTCCCAACAATAGACCTATCAAGTCAAGTAATAATTTCCCCTCCAAGGGCTTTTCAGAGGACTCTCAGGGAAAGACAGTCACCAGTTCCTCTGCACTTCAGCCTTCAGAAAAACAGGAGGGTCGTGAATCTGCTGACTGGCTCAAATCTGACAAGAGAGCTTCACCAGTTGGCAAAAGCTCCCCCATATCTACTGCCTCCACTTGTTCCTCTTCACAGCCCTTGGCTAAAAG
Organism: Nematolebias whitei; assembly: GCF_014905685.2. Lineage (NCBI taxonomy): Eukaryota > Metazoa > Chordata > Actinopteri > Cyprinodontiformes > Rivulidae > Nematolebias > Nematolebias whitei. The sequence goes on from NC_056509.1 coordinate 8,420,963, forward strand.
CGTTAGAATTGGTGATGTCTTACCAAATTGCACCACAGAGGATGTTAAGGAAATGAAGGCAACTATCACTGTGACTGTTCAGCAACCCCTGGATCAGATGGGTCAAGATGAACTTGTCTTCTCTATGGTTGAGGAGGTGACCATCAGTGGAGCGTATGACAGAGGGAACACAAGCAGGAACATTATTTGTATCAGAGACCCTGTGCAGCCCCAAGTACATGGACAAAGCTCTGCTTGCTCTCAACCAATCAGGATAATCAGTGATGTTAGCGACGACTCTTCCGCTGCTGCTTCTTCTGTTGGTCAGTCTGTAGGCACAGATGCAAACAACGAAAAGAGCCAAAATCAATTCAAAAGAGACAAAGGACTGCTCCCTTCATTTATAAATCCGATGCTGATTAACACAGATACGGACTGTGGTTTGAATGGTGACAAGGAAAAGGATACTCCACGGAAAAACTTTAAAGACATGAAGTTAGAGCCAGAGCCTAAAATTAATACTGTCAAATATCAAGAGGGCAAGAATAATACTGAGAAACAAAATGAAACTTTAACTTCAGAGACAAATCATGTTAAGAAGTCATGTAAAGTGTACTGCCCTTCTTGTACTCAAGTTTCTTTTGAGGCTACAGTCTTGAAAGATAAAGGATACTGCAAAAAGTCTGGAGAAAACAACATGTGTGAAAAGAGACATGAAAATACAGACAAAGATCACCCTAGACAATGTGAGCATATTTGTTCTTCTAACCATCAGAGAGTCTCAGAGGGGGGGAAAATTGCTTGCAGCCATGTTGGAAACATCCCCCAGAGGACTGGTGCTGCACCTGGTTGCCAAGACATCATCCCTGCATCTTGTGAAACAGGCAATTTACTACAAGGCTGGCAAAATCCCAACCACCAAGACAACCACTCGAGGGAGGTGACATCATCTATTCCATGTAGCCCAAGGGGAACTTTGGAGAGGAGGCCTACTGCACACCACAACGTTTACACCTCATCTTCTTCTCCAAAACTCATGAATAAGTTCAAACATGATTCAAGCAGTTCTCACAGAAAGGTCTCAGGATTGATACAGGCCCCAAGTCCAACAGGGAAACATGACAGTACAAGTAGTAGGCTAAAGTCTCCTGCTGAGAAAAGTAGCAGGCTCTTCAGTTCCAAATTAGAGCAGCTGGCTAGTAGGACTAATTCCCTTGGAAGGACCCCAAGTGATTTTCCAACTCTGGAAAGAGGCAATAGCAACACCTCCATGAGCTCTAAGGGAAGCTCTATGGGAAGCGTTGAAGCAGGTTGTAAAGTTAGGCATAAAAAACATTATGAGGGAGATTGTACCTTTCCAAGGGCCAACCGCAGTCCCAGAAGAAATCCCCACTCTGACCATCACTTTTTCCATTTTGAAAATCCCGTACCCCAATCTTCTAAAAGCACTCGTTCAAAGCTTTCCGCTGTTGGAAAACTTAAGATGGGAAGTCCCAAAGCGCGTCGACTGTCTGCCTCCAGCATCAAGAACCTCAGCCAGTTTAACAAAAGTCTGCAACTGTCCACTCGTAGCGCCAGTCTTTCACCAGACTGCAAAACCGTTAGCTTTGAGCGGACCTCCTCCTTCTTTTCCTCTTCCCCACCACTATCTTATCGCTCCATCAGCCGGACTCCAAGTCAGAGCTCCACCTGCTCCTCTACAAAGTCTGCCATTCAGGGATTTGTCAATGGTCGGATCTCAGACCTTCTTAGGGACAGGTCCTCCAGCCCCACCTCAACAGGATTGGATCAGATGACTTCTCTGCCCTCCCCATACAGCCAAGTGACTGCTCCCCGCCTCCCTGATAACCTGAACGGGCATGCCAGTGACACCACCAGTATTCTGAGTGGAGATCTGCCTCCAGCCATGGGAAAAACGTCCCTGCATTTCTCTAACCGGAGCAGTATGGTGAGCAGTGGTTATGGCAGCATGGTGAGGGACAGCGAAGCTGCAGGCAGGTCCAACCGAGAGTCCGTCAGCGACCGGAGCGGCTCGCCACTCAGTGTGGCCCGCAGCAGCCGATCATCTCGCAGGAGAGGAAACACAGGTACTAAATTCAGTTATCTTCACATTTACAAACTTTAGTCCACAGTATCAGTTGCTAAAATACTTTAAATTATCCAGTAAGATATTCTGATATTCAGAGCTAACAATGGTTTCAGTTCAGATAGTAAACTAGTTAAACTGAGTCATCATTTGAACAAATAAAACACAATCTGAGGTGTTTAAAGTTTAGTTTATTTATGATCATTTGCTCGTTGGTTGTGAGGAGGACAGATTTAATCTTTTGTTTTGACCTTGAGTGAAGCCAGTCACCAGAGAGCACAGTAAACGTCTCTGTCACAGAACCAGACCCAAACCTGGGAAACTGCTGAAGGTTGTGTCAGGAAAGGCATCCAAAAAAAAGTTCATTTAAACACCACCATGCCAGACTGGTCAAGATCCGGTGGAACAGGCCATAGTATGCCCCAGTCTGGACAATACCCGAGATTAAAGGGGTCTAGGCTAGATTATACCCTGCATGTACTGTGGCCTAGTTCTATTCATGCCACTCAGATCTCATCATACACATGATATCAGTCATGTTGAGTCAAAAACACAGGAATTACTTAATTTTTCAACATTTTATTTGGGGTTTAAATTTGTCAAGTAAGTTTAGTAAGAAAGCTGACTGACTTAAATCTTAAAACTGAAAAAAATCTTAAAACATTTGGTATCAGGGGTATGAATTGGCCTAGGCCAGATTACGTGTATAGATGTGTATAGATTCTGGCCTGGAAGGGTATCATCTAGCCTAGGCTATTTTACACCCCCCAGGTACAATTTGGTGTAGGACAGTTTGTCCACCGGAGTATAATCTGGCCTTGGGCAAACTACCCAGGTTTAATCTGGGCAGGGGTTCATTTGTTTTGTTACAGCTGGTTGAAGAGGGTGAGGGAACACCTGAAAGAAGAACCAACAACCCTATAGATGCAGTCTTTTTCAAGAAAGGAGAAAAAAAACTGCAGGATTTTGTTACACGACATTTTCAAGAATTTCAAGAATATGAACAAAATTATAAACTTTTGTTTTTGCTTGCATTTTTCACAAGCTGAACTCAAAGATCTGAGACTTTTTCTATGAACACAAAAGGCTTTTAAATCTCATATATTGTTCATAAATTAGTTTAAATCTGTGTTAATGAAATAATCCATCCACCTGACAGGTGAGGTAGATCAAGATGTGATTGGACGGCAGGATTGTTGCACAGGTGACGTCCCAAACGTAGAACAAGTCTATATTTCTGTTCAGTTTATGTCTCTAATTAAAGTAACAATAGCATTTTGTCTCAAAAACACATTTTTTTCTGACTGGCAAACTTTCAAATCAAAACAAACAAAAGACTTGGAATTCCTTGAAGGAATTCATATCTCTGTCTTTCATGACAGAGTTTGAAACTGAAATCATCTTAAAATGAGAAATCGGTGAAATCAGTCATAATCAGAAATCATCATGTTGAGTCTTTTTGGTCAAAAATAAGACATGACTTCATACATAATGTTTTAGCTGCTCCCTTCTGCAACGATACTCCAAAGATTGAATTGTCTTATGCTGGATGCCCTCTCTGATCCAACCTAAACTCAAACATGCAGCCTCAGGATTACGAGAACGCTGCACTAACCACTGATCCACATTGCTGACATGATCTCAGGATATTGTGAGATTTACCGTGATGTGTTCAGAATTACTCTACAGTATTTATAAAGGTACAAGTTGTAGAAATCTAAAAAAGTTTCATCCATCCATCCATTCATTCAGACCATCCGTTGAGCTAATTTGCTAACGAGAAACAAACACACAGACATGGAAAAACATGGAACTAATAAATAAATTTGGACAGTTTTGAATGCTTATTATAAATTACTCACAATTCTTTGTGCAGACAAATCTTTTGTGTAGAAAATAAAAGCATTTGTAGGTGAAAGGCTTCTCATGGCATATTAATGTGACGTTAATCAGAGATGACTCGTGGCTGTAAGACGCAGTCAGGCCCAGTTTACTTTTCACTGTTAAAGTCTAATTTGGTATGACGTGACATCATTAATACATGAACCCATGGAGGGTCTCACTAATTGAAGCATGACTCCAGGAAATTAAGAGTAAATGTAAACTTTGAAGATGTTGGCGTGCATTTTGCAAAGTGGACTTCCTAGAGAAAATACATTCAGCTGAGCTACAATGATGTTATAGAGCCATGAAAAGAAACAGGATACAGATTTAGTTTTTCGATTCAGAATGAGAGCTAGAATAACTTTAAAGCTCTTCAAGCTGTTTTCCTCAAAGCGAGCTGTTCAATAAATCTCAGAGAAGTGCAACCAACCTTCATAATGAAGACGCTTGGAGATGCCGGGCTTCCTGTTGGGACTCGGTAATAATCACATAATCTAGATTCATGACCAAAACCTCTCGAGTCAATCCTTCATCAGGATTTTGGAGTAGAAGGAAACATTCACTGACTTCTCTCACTTTTCTATCCATCCATCCATCCATCCATCCATCCATCCATCCATCCATCCATCCATCCATCCATCCATCCATCCATCCATCCATCCATCCATCCATCCATCCATCCATCCATCCATCCATCCATCCATCCATCCATCCATCCATCCATCCATCCATCCATCCATCCATCCATCCATCCATCCA
>NC_056509.1:8425770-8430208 GCF_014905685.2 Nematolebias whitei
CATCCATCCATCCATCCATCCATCCATCCATCCATCCACTATCTTTTTACCCGCTTCTTCCATTTTGAGTCACGGGGGTCGCCGGTGCCCATGTCCAACAATCCCTGTGCGAGGGGCAGGGGACGGTCTCCAGTCCATCACAGGGACACAGAAACAAACGAGACAAACAACCATTCACTCTCTCACTCACACCTATGGACAATTTAGAGTTACCAGCCTAACGTGCATGTTTTTGGTCTGTGGGAGGAAACCGGAGTACCCGGAGAAAACCCACGCATGCACGGAGAGAACATAATACATGAATCTCCACCCAGAAAGGCCCCCGGACCGGGATTTGAACCGGGGCCCTGCTCACTGAGACTCAGCAGCTCTACCAGTCGTGCCACTGTGCTGCCCTTCTCCCACTTTTATTTAAACTAAATGTAGAAATTAAAACAATAAGTCTAACAAGATGGAGTCAGGGAGGCCTCCGCTCCTGTTTAATGATGGACGGGTTCTCCTCACAAAGATGTTCTCCTTCACTCCTCAAACCATCGTTCCTCTCTATCAAGGATGTGAACATCTTCATCCCTGAAGGATGTGAACATCTTCATCCCTGAAAGAGTGACCGCTGGCCTGGAGATGTTGATCTTCTGTGCTGGTCCATCCTTTTGGCCAGTGGCTGTTTTGTTTCCCTGATGTAAGACTGATCACAACCCTCCTGACACTGAACATCATCATCAACATCTTTATTTATAAAGTGCTTTAACACCAGCCACAGCTGAAACAATGTGCGGAACATCAGTAATAAATAAGATAAAGGAAAGCAAAAAAATAAAGTTACAAAGCTAAGCACACAATTAATTAAAAACTCACTTTAAAACACAATAAAACTATGAGACCCAGGGGTTTCACTACAAAAGGGGGCCAAAATTAAAACCTTTTACAAACTAAGGGCCAATTTCAGAAACTACATTAACTCAAATCATATACCCAACATATTTTCTTGGTCACATGTTCCTCAACAAGAGTTTGATTGGTCTCATTTGATGTTCTCTGTTCTGCTTTCAACATTATAATCAAAGATTACTGAAAAAAATTCAAGAGATAGAAGTATTTTATGTTTCACATATCATCTTGGGGGCCAGATAAGATGTCAATGAAGGCCACATTTGGCCCCCGGGCCTTGAGTTTGACACGTATGACAAAAAAAATGAAGTAAAATCAAGTCTCAGTTGAACTGAAGGCCAATGAGGAGAAACGAGTTTTCAGACGGGTTTTAAACATAGACAGTGAAGGGGCCTGTCGAATGTGTAAAGGCAGAGCATTCCATAATTTAGGGCCACTAACAGAGAAGACCCTGTCTCCTCAAAGCTTCCACTTCCACTTAGGAATGACCAGAAGCAGCTGGTCAGAGGACCTGAGTGAATGAGTGGGAGTGTAGTGGTGGTGAAGCTCTGTTAAATAAGGTGGAGCAAGGCTGTTTAAACCCTTAAAAACAAACAACAGAGTTTTAAAATGAACTCTAAAATACACGGGCAGCCAGTGGAGAGAAGCCAGGACAGGAGTGATGTGCTCTCTTTTACGTGTTCCTGTGAGTAATATTGTGTACATATTTGTGCCAGGGGACTGGATCTTTGGGATGGACCAGTCTTTGCCATAAAAGCCACTGGAACATCATGTTTAGAAAATAAACTGGTTGATCCACTATGAGAAGGTGCTGTTTATAAGACTGAGTTTGTTGCAGCTCCTCAGACTGAAGAAGCATTTTGGATAAAATATGAAACATTTCAACAAGAATAATCTGTTCAGAGGACCTGACTTAACCTTGTTACATTTATCTACCTGGATTATTAAGCAGCATCAGGATATGTTAAACACCAAGATTAAGAATTCATGTAAAACTAAATCACAGCTCACATTTTAACATTACAGTTTAGTCTTAGAGCATTTGTACCTCCACTAGACAGAGTGTCACGTACACTTTTCATCAACCCAGCTTCACGGTCAAGGTTTAAATTCAAGATCAAGGTTAGAACAAGGTTTTCATTTATCCCAGTTTTTGCTGTAGATTGCTATATAATAGTTCATCGACGGGACTCTTGTACAAATGCAGAAGCAACAAGTTGTGAAGCAGCATTACCTTTACTCCGTCTTAGGTTCCCACCAGCGTCATCTTTCCCATGATGCCCCTGGCTCGATGAAGCGCTCTGCTAGCAGCCAGAGGTCTCGCTGGATGGATCAGGGGATTCCAGAGGCCTACGACATTAAAGTGTATGAAATCGACAACATGCAAAGGCTGCAGAAAAGAGCAGGTACTGGCGGCTGGGTTCATTTTGACTCATTCTGGGAGGTTAAAGGTCATGAAAACAAAATGGCAAACAGGAGAAGACGACGTAAACAGTTAATATCTTACTTCTAGATTCTCCAGGTAGTTTAGTGCCGCAGTCTGCACTGGAAGTGCTACAGCTAGCTGCTTCTGCTTCTATTTACAGTTGTAAATAACCACCAAGTTCAGTGTAGCTACTGTAAGTAAAGTAAAATCATATAAAACAGTTCTGTCATTAAAACAATGGACAAACAGCCGTTTGTATAAAATGTAAGTGAAGCTTCAACTCACTGACGTCCTCTCAGCCAAACTCAACATATTGTTGTTGGAAAAACTATAGTTGTTAAAATAAATATAAATTATTTCTATCCAGCAGGTCAACGTGTATGTTTTGCAGCTAAACAGAAGGTTTTTTTTTTTTGTAGTGAAAATAACTGCAAAAATAAAAATAATCACATACAGCTGCATCTCCTTTTACAAGTGCAGTAGGAGGGAAAAAACAAGACAGAGTAACATAAAAAATAAAACAAGGCCACAAATTTATTTGGTGAAAAAACAGAGAAGGTGAAAATACAAAGTGATGAAAGTAAAAACAGAAATTAAAAATAACTGTATAAAACTAACAATAAAAAAATAAATGTATTAAGTTTATTATTTTGAGAGAATAAATAAAAATAAACGTATAACAGTGCAAAATAATTTACATACTTAAAAGCAATACTTAAAAAATACGATAAACAAATACATGATTAATTAATGTGATGTGCTCGTCAAAAGAGGCGAGCGAGCTTCCAGTGAGCTCTGATGGAGAAATACAGCACAAGCTGTTTATATTTACTGTTCTCAATGTTGTTTAGTTTCTGATCTTCAGTGTAAAAACAATAAAAGTGGATGCTGGATGGACTCTTGAATGTGTGTAACATAAAAGCAAAATAAATGTGCTTTTTTAAAATTTATGATTGTAGCTGTCTGTGACTGTCTGTAACTTTTTGTAGCTGTCTGTAGCTGTCTGTGGCTGTCTGTCACTGTCTGTAGCTGTCTGTGGCTGTCTGTAGCTGTCTGTGACTATCTGGAGATGTCTGTGACTGTCTGTGACTGTCTGTGGCTGTATGTGACTGTCTGTGGCTGTCTGTGGCTGTCTGAAGATGTCAGTGGCTCTTTGTGGCTATCTGTAGCTGTCTGTGACTGTCTGAAGATGTCTGTGGCTGTCTGTGACTGTCTGTGGCTGTCTGTAGATGTCTGTGGCTGTCTGTAGATGTCTGTGGCTTTCTGTAGCTGTCTGTGACTGTCTGTGGCTGTCTGAAGATGTCAGTGGCTCTTTGTGGCTATCTGTAGCTGTCTGTGACTGTCTGTGGCTGTCTGTAGATGTCTGTGGCTGTCTGTAGATGTCTGTGGCTGTCTGTAGCTGTCTGTAGCTGTCTGTGACTGTCTGTGACTGTCTGGAGATGTATGTGGCTGTCTGTAGATGTCTGTGGCTTTCTGTAGCTGTCTTTAGCTGTCTGTGACTGTCTGAAGATGTCAGTGGCTCTTTGTGGCTATCTGTAGCTGTCTGTGACTGTCTGTGACAGTCTGTGACTGTCTGTAGCTGTCTGTGGCTGTCTGTAGATGTCTGTGACTGTCTGTGACTGTCTTTAGATGTCTGTGACTGTCTGTGACTGTGTGTAGCTGTCTGTAGCTGTCTGTGACTGTCTGTAGATGTCTGTAGATGTCTGTGGCAGTCTGTAGCTGTCTGTGACTGTCTGTAGATGTCTGTGACTGTCTGTGACTGTGTGTAGCTGTCTGTAGCTGTCTGTGGCAGTCTGTAGCTCTCTGTAGCTGTCTGTGGCGGTCTGTAGCTGTATGTGACTGTCTGTAGATGTCTGTAGCTGTCTGTGACTGTCTGTAGCTGTCTTTGGCTGTCTGTAGCTGTCTGTGACTGTCTGTGTCTGTTCGTAACTGTCTCTAGCTGTCTGTAGCTGTCTGTGACTGTCTGTAGCTGTTTGTGACTGTCTGTGATTGTCTGTGATTGTCTGTGATTGTTGTAGCTGTCTGTGACTGACTGTTACTGTCTGTAACTTTTTGTAGTTGTCTGTTGCTGTCTGTAGCTGTCTGTGACTGTCTGTAGCTGTCTGTGGCTGTCTGTGACTGTCT
>NC_056509.1:8430218-8431564 GCF_014905685.2 Nematolebias whitei
TGTCTGTGGCTGTCTGTGACTGTCTGTAGCTGTCTGTGGCTGTCTGTAGCTGTCTGTGACTGACTGTGACTGTCTGTGATTGTTGTAGCTGTCTGTGACTGACTGTGACTGTCTGTAACTTTTTGTAGCTTTCTGTAGCTGTCTGTGGCTGTCTGTGACTGTCTGGAGATGTCATTGGCTCTTTGTGGCTATCTGTAGCTGTCTGTGACTGTCTGGAGATGTCTGTGGCTGTCTGTGACTGTCTGTGACTGTCTGTAGCTGTCTGTGGCTGTCTGTAGCTGTCTGTGACTGTCTGTAGATGTCTGTAGCTGTCTGTGGCTGTCTGTAGCTGTCTGTGACTGTCTGTGATTGTCTGTTGCTGTCTGTGACTGACTGTGACTGGCTGTGACTTTTTGTAGCTGTCTGTGGCTGTCTGTGAATGTCTGTGGCTGTCTGTAGCTGTCTTTAGCTGTCAGTAGTTGTCTGTGGCTGTCTGTAGCTGTCTGTGACTGTCTGTGGCTGTCTGCAACTGTCTGTGACTGTCTGTAGCTGTATGTAGCTGTCTCTAGCTGTCAGTAGTTGTCTGTGGTTGTCTGTAGCTGTCTGTGACTGTCTCTGGCTGTCAGTAGTTGTCTGTGGCTGTCTGTAGCTGTCTGTGACTGTCCGTTGCTGTCTGTAACTGACTCTAGCTGTCAGTAGTTGTCTGTGGCTGTCTGTATCTGTCTATGAATGTCTGTGGCTGTCTATATCTGTCTGTGACTGTCTGTGACTGTCTGTGACTGTCTGTAGCTGTCTGTAGCTGTCACTAGCTGTCAGTAGTTGTCTGTGTCTGTCTTTAGCTGTCTGTATCTGTCTGTGACTGTCTGTAGCTGTCTGTAGCTGCCTCTTGCTGTCAGTAGTTGTCTGTGGATGTCTGTAGCTGTCTGTTGTCTGTCTGTAACTGTCTGTAGCTTTTTGTGACTGTAGCTGTCTGTGGCTCTCTATAGCTGTCTTTAACTGTTTGTAATTGTCTGTGGCTGTTTGTAGCTTTCTGTAACTGTCTGTAGCAGCCTGTAGTTTTAGAAGGCGACACTTTTCGCCAGTCTATGTTTTACTTTGTTTTACAAAATAGTACATGAAGCCAGAACAGGACAAATGAAGTGAATGTGTGAGTGTGTGCATGCATCTGTGTGTGTGTTTGTGTTTGTGTGTGTGTGTGTACTAGAGTGATGTATGAGTGTGTGTGGGTGGGCGTTGTGTGTGTGTGTGTATAGTAGTGTGCTGTATGAATGTGTGTGTCTAGTAGATTGCTGTAGGTGTGTGTGTATTAGTAGATTGCTTTATGAATGTGTGTGTAGTAGTAGAGTGCTGTATGAATGTGTGTGTGT
>NC_056509.1:8431574-8434135 GCF_014905685.2 Nematolebias whitei
TGTGTGTGTGTGTCTAGTAGAGTGTTGTATGAATGTGTGTGTAGTAGAGTGTTGTATGAATGTGTGTGTAGTAGAGTGCTGTATGAATGTGTGTGTAGTAAAGAGCTGTATGAATTTGCGTGTAGTAGCATTCTGTATGTGTGTAGTAGAACGCTGTTTGAATGTGTGTCTACTAGAGTGCTGTGTGAATGTGTGTGTTGGAGGTAAATGAGGGCACAGATTGTGTTGTAAAGTGCTTTGTGTATCTTCCTTATATAGAAAGAAGCTATATATGTACAGTCCATTTATCATTAATTGAAGTAATTTAAAATTATTACAGCAAAAATATAATACAAAAATAACCCAATGTCACTTTCATGAAGCAATACTTGTCTTTTTTTATTATTTTTGTTACATTTGATGTCACGTAACGTTAGTTAATTTATCGATAATCTTTTAATTTGTTATTGATCGTTGCTGACTCTGTCCTCCATACGTGATATTTGCACAATGTTTTTTAATGTGTTCTTTTTCCACCTAATTAGTTTAATGAGTTTACAACATAAGCATTTGTTCAGACCCTTAACCATAAAAGAAATGCAGACATAATGTAGAATTGAAACCATGTGATGAAGTTTTACATGAGCGGCCATAATGTATTTTTGGAACCAGAGTCCTGTGCACTTAGCATATTGGGCTTTAAGCCCCGCCTTCTCCTCTGCCTGTAAACATGGTGTTTCACGACTTTTCTTTAAAAAATGAAATATTAATCACAACTAAATGTATATTTAATCACACAGTAGCGAGGGAAGAATGTTGTGAGCCAACGAGGATCAACACTTGGAAAAATTTATTATTTTTTTTTTAAAAGGGCAACATCCTGTTTGTTTATGTAGGAGGGCGGGACCTAAAACTTGTAATATAAACAACCTGCGGGGGTGTTTGTCTTGCTCCAGCTTCAACTATGGGTTCCTGTTAGATGTCTAGATATCTCTGTTGGATGACCCAGACTTTGAACTTGGTTCAGTTTTTGTCTCGTAAAACCCACGTCTAACATGCATAACAATTATTTCTTGACTCATCAATCTAATTAAAGCTAGCTATGCACTAAAGTCATTGTTTCTTTTTAAGTTTGTTTGTAACTAGCCAATCAGGCTACTCAGGTGAAGAAGTTTGGTGCTCACATCGTTTAAAGCTTTTAGGGAAAGTATAAATGTTAGTAAAAAAATATTTTGATGTTCCATCTCCAGAGCTCAGCTAACCTTTTTAATTAGTGAGGCTGACCGTTAGCCTGCCGAGCAGAAGAAAACAAAATAAAAGACTTAATGACCCAGGAAGGTGTCCACCAACTAATTCCCTGGTTTTACCAGGCAGCTATCAGGTGTTTATGGGTGAAAGAAAAAATGCGTCTGTTGCTAAAGAAGAATGTTTTTAACAAATGAACCCCGAGCATGTACAGCGCCTGAGAGCCAAATGTGGTCCATGTGGTGATGTAATGCTCCCATGACGGCAGGTCAGGTCTCCTGAGACTTCAGTCTGCCTCCTCCAGTCTGAGACACAGCAACTTTGATACAATTTTAATGAACACATGGGGAGAACTGGGTCAGTGCACTGCAGCGTGGAACAAAGAAGCCCTCTGGAAGAACAAACACGATGCATTGTAAAGACAATTACTGAAAACAAAGAGACGACGTTTGTAGAGCAATAAAACTGGACCTTTTCTTCTAGCCTGAACTCAGTTTTTGTCTTTTACCAATGCAAATATTGTGACGAACCCCACAGATGTGTAGCCAGACGTGGTGTTTCTGAGGAAAGAGGTGCAGCGCTTTATTCTTTACAGCTGAGTGTGGAATATGCAGCTCTACCACTCAGCCCAAACACACAAGCTTTTTATGAAACCATTCAAAATAAAACAACATGTAAACGATGATAAGATATGAAATGTGTGTATTTGTGCTTGTGGTTTCAGGACCCTGCATGCTTCAGCGCCAAGCTGCAGTTTTTGGAACAGCTTCAGCCGAAGACCTCCGAGGTCCGTGTCAAATGCAACAACCAGAGGAGAGAGGTGGAGTGGATCCAACACAGCCTCACGCTGGAGACGGACAAGTGGATCCCAGAGGGTCAGTAGAACCACAAAAACTTCACAGATATACTTTACTGTTGATATTACTATTGATATTGGTATTGATCCCTAAAGTCACCAAAAATATTCAAACTGTGGGGAGGTTCAGGTTTGGTTTGTTTGTCATGTGCAAACCAACACAAGGTCAACAATGCAATGAAATACTGAGGATGAGAAGAAACCTCCATACTCGTCAACAAAACAACAAGAAATACAAAAAATAGTACCAAAAAGTGAAAAAGTAATTATAATATTTACAAAGTCCTAAAGATAGATGGTAAACAACAACATGGTAGAATATAAATAGTAAACAACAACATGGTAGAATATAACGGTACAGCAGGATGAATTTGAATAAATACATATTTCAAAATAGTAATATAAGCTAAAATGCACATTACACACACACACATACACACACACACACACACACACACACACATATATATATATATATATA
>NC_056509.1:8434235-8437666 GCF_014905685.2 Nematolebias whitei
ATATACACTGCACATAATCAACATATACTACACGGGTTGTGTGACAGGTTATTGCACAAGTAGTGATATTGAAGTTGAATTATTAGTTAGTTATTGCCAGTTGTTCAGTGTTATTTATCGAAAGTTTAGTAATCTGACAGCTTGTGGGTAATAGCTGTCCTTTTGTCTTTTTGTATGCGATGACAGACTCCTGTATCATCTGCCTGAGGGTGGTAGACAGAAGAGTCCTTGTGCTGGGTGGGTGTGGTCTTTAATGATGCTATGTGCTTTATGCAGACATCGGCTGTGGTAGATGTCCTGGATGGTGTGGAGACTGTTACCAGTGATGTCCTCTGCTGTTTGCACCACCCTCTGTAGTGTTTTCCGGCTCTGACTGGTGCAGTTCCCATACCACCCTGTGATGCAGCATGTCAGCAGGCTCTCAATGGTGCACCTATAAAAGTTGGTGAAGATGCTAGTGTTCGTACCAAACTTATTTAGTCTTCTTAGGAAGTAGAGTCTTTGTCTGACTTTCTTGACCACAGTGTCTGCTTGTAAAGTCCAGGACAAATCCTCGGTAATGTGAATGCCGAGGAACTTGAAGCTACTGACTTGCTCCACCTCAGCGGTATTTATGTAGATGGTGGAGTGCTGACCTCCACACTGTTTCCTGAAGTCCACTATCATCTCCTTTGTTTTCCTGACATTTAGAGAGAGGTTATTTTCCTGATACCAGATGTTCCTGAAACCAGCTGGTCAGTGATTTCACCTCATCTCTCTAGACACTCTTGTCTTTGTTGGTGATGAGGCCCAAGATGGTGGTGTCATCAGCATACTTGATGATGACGTTAGAGCTGTGCTTGGTGGTACTGTCATGTGTAAATAGTGAGTACAGGAGTGGACTAAGGACACAGTCCTTAGCAGCATGGTATTGTTAGCAGTGTGGTCTTGTTAGCAGTGTTAGCAGGTCTTGTTAGCAGGTCCTTCAGTCAGGTCATCTGGACAGTTTCTTTAAAAAAAAAAAAAAAGAAACTGTCCAAATGACCTGACTGAAAAATGTTGGATTGTATACCTGGATTATTGAGCATGGACTTTGTTGTTATTTTGTTGTTGTTTAACGTGGTTACACAGACCAGATGTCATCACTTCACCACATTATTGTGTTGCCAAGCTGGCTCACCTTCTCATGTTGACCATTTCGCCTCTGTTACTACCCCACTCTACAGCACAAAGGAGCATCAGGAGTGGGTTGGATTCAACTCCCCGCACTACCATGGGCCATTCAGAAATCACACTGAGGTGGCCAGAAGTGGTCTAAGGCTGCCTTGAAATGTTTTATGAAAGAAGTCAAGTCAAGTCAGATTTATTAATAAGGCAAATTTAAAACTGGCACTCTTACCAAAGTGCTTAACAAAAAGATTGCAGCATCAAATAAAAAATAACAAGATATAAGTACAGCATCAGGAATAAGAACATAAAAACACAAAACATAATCAGTAACAATGAAATACTAAATCAGATCTTGCTGTGTTCCCAGCGTGAATCCAGAACCCAGTAAGAACCCATTAAGACATAAAGCCATATTTCTGCTTCTAACTGGAAGGCCTCTACTTCCTAAGGCGGCTGAGGCGAGCTGGTCTGGGAAGCTCAGTCCTCACCTCCTTCTACAGGTGTGCAGTGGAGAGCATCCTGTGCTCCAGCATCAATGTGTGGCATGGAGGTTGCACAGCTGCAGCAAGAAAAGCTTTGCAGAGAGTGGTGAAGGCTGCACAGAAGTCGGTTGGAGTCAGTCTCCCCACCATCATAAACATCTACACCTCCAGATGCAGGAAGAGGGTCACCTGCATCATGAAGGACCCCACTCACCCAGCACACACACTTTTTACCTTTCTGTCCTCAGGAAGGAGGTTAAGGAGCATTAAGGGTAGAACCATTAGACTGAGGAACAGCTTCTACCAGTGGCGACTCGTGGAGTTTCCACCAGGAACGGCTCTAACTCCAAAATAGACAGTATACACATATACACACAAATATATAGATGTCTGCTGACAGACATCTTTAACACCTCACTTACTCTGGAGACAGTTCCCACCTGCCTGAAGACTGCCACCATCATCCCAGTTCCAAAGAGCTCTACAGTGACTGGTCTGAATGACTATCGGCCAGTGGCCCTCATCCCAATAGTCGCTAAATGCATCGAAAAACTGGTCATGACTCACATCAAAACAACCATCAACGAGGACCTTAATCAGTATGCATACCGCGAGAAACGATCAACAGAGGATGCCATCTCCTCTGTGGTCCACACTGCGCTCAACCACCTGGAGCAGAAAAACTCTTACGTCCGTATGCTCTTTGTGGACTACACATCTGCCTTCAACACCATAATCCCCCAAACCCTGATGGACAAACTATCCACACTAGGACTAAGCCCCTCCATTTGCAATTGGGTACTAGACTTCTTAAACAGATCACAGTCAGTGAGGATCCACAACTTCTCGTCCTCCACCATAACCCTCAGCACTGGCTCTCCTCAGGGATGTGTATTGAGCCCCTTCCTGTTTACTCTGCTCACGTAAGATTGTGCAGCTACCCATCCAGGCTTTCACATTGTAAAGTTTGCAAATGATACAGCGGTGGTGGGATGCATCACAAACAATGATGAGTCCAGCTACAGGCAAGAGGTGGAACACCTAGAGAGCTGGTGCAAAGAGAATAACCTTCACATCAACGTGAAGAAGACAAAGGAGATGATTGTGGACTTCAGATGGAACAAAAACACCTACACCCCTCTGAACATAAAAGGATCTGCGGTGGGAGTGGTCTCCAGCTACAAGTACTTGGGTGTACACATGAATGACAACCTCAGATGGAGCAACAACACCACCAGCCTGATCAAGAAAGCTCATCAGAGACTCTACTTCCTCAGACGGCTGAGACAAGCTGGTCTGGGAAGCTCAGTCCTCACCTCCTTCTACAGGTGTGCAGTGGAGAGCATCCTGTACTCCAGCATCAACGTGTGGCATGGAGGCTGCACAGCTGCAGAAAGAAAAGCTTTGCAGAGAGTGGTGAAGGCTGCACAGAAGACTTTTGGAGTCAGTCTCCCAACCATCACAGTCATCTACAACTCCAGATGCAGGAAGAGGGCCACCTAACCAGAATAATCACTGTGAAAAAATCACATCATGTTGTTGCTGATCTGTTTCATGTTGCTGCTGATCTGTATCAATGTTGCTGCTGATCTGTATCAATGTTGATGTGTTCATGCCTGCTCATCTGCTTACAAAGACTCATTTTCATGATTTTGCTGATGTTCAACGTAATGTTTTTATGTTATGATTGCTTAATGTATTTAGTTGATGTTTTTCTTAGTTCATATCTTAGATGTTATCATTGTTTCTCTTTTACATTTTATTGTTGGATGTAACTGGGACCCTGTGTACATAATTTCG
>NC_056509.1:8437766-8445411 GCF_014905685.2 Nematolebias whitei
GGTAAGAGGGTCCTCCTTACCCTGACTCCTGTCGGGAGAAGTTGATCGATTTTGTTGAGAGACCAGCTGATCCTTCAAATTAAGAGGTATGCAGAAAAAAATAGGCTTTTTAAGTGTTCACAGGACAAAAGAGCGCAGCAGGAAGTGTGTGTCTGTGTGTGTGTGGGGGGGGGGGGGACACGTCTGGTCCCACCGGAGAATAGAAGGGAAAGAAAAGTGCCATCAGTGCCAGATTCTCGAACCTCTGAGCAGTAGAAATCCAGCAATTCTTGTATTTGCGTCCTGCCTTGTTCTGAACCCAAGCCTGTTTTCTGACTACCTGACCAGCCTGCTCCCTTTTGGATTTTGTCTGCTTCAGTCCATTGGTTATTACTCTGCGCCTCCACACCGACCACGATTCAAGATCACATTTTTGGATTTATTCTGCTCTCTGCCTCCCTGTGCTCGAACCCCTGCTACCTATCTTGGACCCTGGAACTGGATTTGCCCTTATTGGACCTGTACGCCTTCTGTTTGCTCCGCTGCTGCTGTTCACTCTGTATGAGTGATGTCATCGGCTCCAGCGAGACTACAGCTCCTGTTATTCCATCAAGACAGAAGGTTAGTGACGTTCATTGTACCTCTCCTCGCCTCCCCATCCTCACCAGGTTCACTAACTCTTCTGTCTTGACAGATCGGACCCAGACCCGGACCCAGACCTGCACCAGAAGCTGTTTATTTCCTAATAAACTTTTTAAACCATTTCTGTGTTGGGTGTTGATGTGCTGATCCAAACTGGTTCTTGACAGTTCTTCATTTTATGAAGAATCCTTCTTTGTACAATCATGTCCAAAGGTTCTACATGAGTCCCCAGAACTGAGCCAGCCTTCTTTATGAGCTTGTTGATCATTTTTAAGTCACTTGCTCGGTGCTGCTACCTCAGCAGATGATGGCAGAAGAGATAGCGCTGTCTACAACAGACTTATAGAAGATATGCAGCATCTTGCTGCAAACGTTGAAGGACTTCAGCTTCCTCAAGAAGTACAGTCTGCTATGTCCCTTCTTGTAGAAGTTTCACTGTTGCATTTTCAGTCCAGTTTGTTGTCCAGGTGAACCCCAAGGTGTTTATACTTCTCCACCACCTCCACTTCTTCTCCCATGATGGAAATTTTGGACCTGTTCCTGTTTCTCCTGAAATCTACAATCAACTCCTTTGTTTTGTTCACATTTACGATGCGGTGATTGTTTCCATACCATGCCACAAAGTGGTCCACCAGTTCCCTGTACTCAGCTTCTTGTCCATCTCTGATACACCCGACCACTGCAGAGTCATCGGAATATTTCTGCAGATGACAGGAGTCTGTTTTGTACTGGAAATCTGAGGTGTACAGAGTGAAAAAGAGTGGTGAGAGTACAGTTCCCTGTGGTGCTCCTGAGCTACTGACCACCTGGTTAGACAAACAACCCTTCAGTCTCACAAACTGTGGTCTGTTTGTCAGGTAGTCTTTGATCCAGGTGATTGTTCAGGCCTCCATATGAGTCTTCTGGAGATTCTGACAAAGCAAATCAGGCTGGATTGTGTTAAATGCACTGGAGAATTCAAAGAACATGATTCTAACAGTGCTGTCTGCCTTTTCTAGATGACAGTGAGTTGGCTGCAGCAGGTGTATGATGGCATCTTCAACTCCAAGTCCACACCAATAATCAAACTGCAGTGGGTTCTGATATTGTTTGTTTAGTCAGGTGGGCCAGCAGATGTCTCTCTAGAACCTTCATGATGTGGGATGTAAGGGCAACAGGTCTAGTCATAGTCATTTTGTCTAGATGCAGCCACACATCAAACTGGAAGTCAGCACCTCACTTATTTTTCAAGTGATCGTGTTCACAAGACAAATGGATGGATAGATGAAGGGTATTTCCAATGCCCTCTCTTCGTTCTATGACGGGGACAACAAGAGGGTCTTCTCGTTTGTCCTCATCAGGTTTTGCAAATGATTCATGTGGGTCCGGTCAGAGTTTGTTGTCAGATCATTGTGACCATAAGTGACACCATCTTTCATAAGACAGGTGGTCTTGTTTCCTTTTGCTAACAGGCTTTGTCTAAAAGAGCGTCTTACTCTCAGGTTAGACATATTCTGACATACTGCTTGGAATCATCTCATCCCCAGGAGTTTCTGCCTGACATTCTTCATTTCATTCAAATCAAACAGATGGGCTTTTCCTGTATCCCTTATTGTTTTTGACACAGCAAATGATAAAATTACTACTGGACATTAAATAACCCAAGCTTCAAGTTCTGATTTGTTTATGGAAAATCCTTCATAGGAAGATATTTAGTTGGAATGCTCATTTCCTGTTTCATATTTATTATTATACAACTCCACTGCTTAACATTTAAAAAATAAATCTAATTTCTACAGCTCTGCCCTTTAATTAACCTCTTAGGACATCCGTTTTCTGAAGCAAGCTATTTTAGCTCCTGTTTACTAAAAGCCCTGTCAGATGTAACCTTCAGCCAAATGTGGAGCAGGGTTAGGGGGTTCAGCCTCACCATGACCCTCTCTGTTGCAGCTGATGCTTTTATTATTTGATCATGCATAAAGAAGTTATATCTAGTTTAAAACCAAACATTTTAAATGTCCAAATGTTGACCTACAACCATTAAATAAGCAAATAAAAGTGACAGTCTATTTTTTTCAGCCATGATAGGAGAGCACGGTGTATGTAAGGGCAGACGTCTTAGTTCAGGCTAGGCTAATGGCTAGCTAAACAAGGGCCCATTTTTAGCCGTTTTCAGGCTGATATATAACATTTTTTCAAAAATGTCATTCGTGTGTGCAAGAATGCTACATTAGCTAACATTAAACCTTTCAACCTTTGCATGATATTGTTTCATCTGTTGCTGTTTTCTCAACCAAACCACATCTACAGTATGTTTTTATTGTTTCAATTCAACACTGAAGGATATGCTGGTGAAGATTCTCAGTCATCCAGGACATGATGAAATCAAAAAGCGTTCAATACAAAAACAACTGGACTTTATTTGTAACAGAGCGAAACGTTTTCTGTTACAAATAAAGTCCAGTTGTTTTTGTATTGAACGCTTTTTGATAACACTGAAGGATGTTTGTTCTCTTGCTATTATTACTTCTTGTCACTAGATGGCACTGCTGAGACCGTGCAGGGCAGGAGAGACGTGTTGACGAGAAATGCAGAGGAAGACTGAGGCTGAAAGGAGTTGTGTAATGACATATTTATGGTTACAGTAATAAAGTTTGAGAGTTTAATAGTTGTCTCCTTTTTTCATTAAAACACAATAAACATGTATGGAGTAAAAACAGATGCTGCTGAGGCTGCTAGGCAACCTTTGGACTGATTATATGTGCTTATCAGGCAGACACAGCATCGTGTAATTCATGCTCTGCATACCTTCACATAATAACGCAGTTGTTGTTCGGTTAATAGAACAGGAATAAACTAAACAAATGGTATCATGCAAAACAGCAGAAGTTCATTATTAGCTAACGTAACGGTCTCTTACACTAGTATTTCAAGTTTTTTTTATCTGACATGACTTCATGCAAGCAGCACAGGCTTTATTCAATTCAAAAATTCTATTCAATTCAAAAATACTTTATTAATCTCAAAGGGGAATTATTTGTTGTTGTAACTCGTTATCCTCATTTCATTAAGAGATGTTATAGATACTGATGGCTGTAGGCAGGAAGGATCTCTTGTAAAGGTCCATCCCACAGTGGATCCTAAGAAACTGGTTGCAGATGCCGTCCGATCAGTCCACCCAGACTCGGCTGGCCTCTCGGTTCCCCAGGGCTGTAGGACCTCCCAAATGCCGGGCAGAACTCCTTCCAGAGCGATGGCCACTCCTCCCAGCAGCCTGCTGATCTCCTCGTTGCTGCGGACAGCCAAGTGTAGGTGCCGAGGGATGATCTTTATGTGGCTATTTAGATTTAAAAAATAATCTAAAAAGCATTGTTACATTACATGAAGCCATTCTGCTAGGTGATTTAAAATGAAGCCCAAAAGTTTGTTTTATTGATGTGGATCCCTGTAGCTGTTGTCGATAACAGAGAATGTTTAGTTTTTTGTAAACCATCATAATATCATTCAGGGGATCAATACGAGGCTTTATGGATTAGTTTAATGTTTGTTCAGATTGTTGTTAGACTGAATAGACTTGCTGGGGTCATCATGTTGCTCTCCAGCAGGCCACGGCTAAACGGATTACAGTATTTCACAGTTTCAGGATTGTGGAATATATGAAAACTTTGATGAGTTTTGGATTATTAATAAAGAAGTGTGAACAGTGTGAAGTGTAGAATGACACATATTTCAGGAATTACACAGGTGATGTTAGCTTTGGCATTAAATGATGTGATCTGTTCATTTGTACTAGTGATATTTGTAAAGTACAGTGGAGAATCCCTTAGGTCCTTCTATGCTTTCAGAGAAGGCCCAAGAATTCGGCACAAATGAAATGTTACATTTAGAACATATTTATTTAAAATAAATATTTTTGTTGTAGTTTTTCTTATTTTTCCTTATTTTGTTCTTCTGTAAACAACTTTGCAGTAGAGCAATACATTTTTATTTCTTGAGACTGTAGTTATCCAGATACTGTACATTTAAATTTATGTCTGCAGGTCTGAAACATTTTGTGGTCGGATACATCACAAACAACGATGAGTACAGCTACAGGCAGAGGCAGGAGGTGGGTGGAACACCTGCAGAGCTGGTGCAGGAAGAACAACCTTGACATCAATGTGGAGAAGACGAAGGAGATGGTCGTGGACTTCAGAAGGAACAACCCCCCCCCCCCCCCCCCCCCCCCCCCCCCGAATATAGGAGAATCTGTAGTGGAAGTGGTCTTCAGCTAGCTACAAGCTACAAGCAGGGCTGAATTTGTAAACTGATCTATGCCAGAACGCAAATAGTGAGCGAACCAGCAGGGGTGGAAGAGGATCCTGGTGAACGCACATGGTCACAAGACAAGAACCTGACAAGTTGTTTAATGACATAAAATATATTTTGTTAGCAAAGAATAGAGCCCTAACATTTATTAAACATAACTTTAAAAAAAAAACATCAAAATTGTGCTTTGACAAACTCATCAATAAAACTAAAACATTTCATCAACTAGAAAGAGGAAAAGAGGAGGCACATATCTCGCTTTGAGCTTATACTCTTTGTTGTATGCGTGCTGTGGATGACAAGCGTCCAGAGCATCATAAAAACAGCAGCTGAGGTGTCTGAGTTATTTATTTATCATCTCAGCAGCAGAGAGGAGCGACACAGTACAAGCATGGCCCCCAACACGACAAGGCAGTCATATTTGTTCATAACTTTATTATTAGTAATTCTGAGAGTTGCTGGATCCAAGCAAACATTTGCCAGAACGTACCCTGACAAAATAAGAGTTCCTGGATTTTTTTTCAAATTCAGCACTGGTTACAAGTACTTGGGTGTGCACCTGAATGACAAGCTCAGCTGGGTCAACAACACTTCCAGCCTGATCAAGAGGCTCATCAGAGACTCTACTTCCTCAGATGGCTGAGGCGAGCTGGTCTCGGAAGCTCAGTCCTCACCTCCTTCTACAGGTGTGCAGTGGAGAACATCCTGTGTTCCACCATCAATGTGTGGCATGGAGGCTGCACAGCTGCAGAAAGAAAAGCTTTGCAGAGAGTGCTGAAGGCTGCACAGAAGATGTTGGAGTCAGTCTCCCCAACATCACAGACATTTACACCTGGGCCATTTGCATCATGAAGGACCGCACTCACCCAGCACACACTTTTTGCCCCTCTCTCTTCAGGCAGGAAGTTGAGGAGCATTAAGTGTAGAACCACTAGACTGAGGAACAGCTTCTACCATGAAGCTGTTAGACTCATGAATCTTTAACCAGAAAAATCACTGTAATGCCACTTTTATTGGTGATATGTGACTTCTATGTGCTGCTGATTATCCATGCTGCTGATCTCATGCTGCTGATTATTTCAGGCTGCTGCATTCATTTATATAATCTACTCATAACAGATTGGTGTTAGAGCTTCTGTTGATACGCCATATTGTTTCACACTAATGAATGCTCAATAATCCAGGTAGAAAAATGTAAAAAAAAGTTAAGTCATGTCTTCTGGACGGGTTCAAAAAACATGTAAAATGTATTGTTTTACATTATTAGTATTTAGTGTATATCTTAGAGTATATCTTAAATCCTTATATACTGTTTCTTTTAATACTTTATATTTTTGCTATTGTTAGATGTAACAAGGACCCTGTGTACATCATTTTGTTCCACCTCATGTACCACGTGATGTGAATGACAATAAATTTGAATTTGAACTTGATCTTCACACTGAAAACCTAATTAACTGTATCTTTAGCAAAAATGAGGGAAAGCCTGATAAGTGTTTTCTAACTTTATGGATGAATATTTTATACCAACCTTTCCCAATGGTGTTGCTCTCTGTCCGAGGAGGTTGGATGTAAAGAGTGAAAAACATTATAGAGCTGTTACACAAGTACGTCACGAAGTCCGTGTGTCGTCGAGCTGCGATGGCGGCGTCCAGCAGAGATGCAGCTCGCTCGACAGTCGGGGCTTTCACCCGGTTATGGTTACGTATCTGAAAGGACATAGAAGATTAAATTGATTTATCTGTAAAAATACATTTTTATTTCCTAAAAACCTTGCTCTGATTATTAGTCTATTTACCAAATAAATGCTATCATAGAGCTCAAATGAGGTCTGCGAGAAGCTGACTCGGTTCATGCTACTTTGTAAAATGTTTTAAGCAATTTTATTTCTATGTCACCCCAGACAATTCTAACAGACAACATGTGCTGTAGGTGAGAACAAACAGATAATTTAACGGATCAACAAAATAAAAAAGAAATCTTAGTTTTGGCAATATCTCTCTGGGCTGCAACTGTTGGAGACAAGTTGGAGAATCAACACTGAGAGGAATTTGTGCAAAATGGCTAAATTTTTAATTTGCAGTTTCACTGAATTTGACCAGAAAAACAAGTAGTTGCATTTAGTTTTACCTGTTTTTGGAAATCGTGATTTTGGGTGATTTTTTTGTGATGAAGAAGGAGCTGAGATGCAAGGCAAAGCTCTCTGTGTGTACTTGTATATATATATATGTAGTATATGTATAGGGGTTGAACGAGTATATAATTTTTAAACTCGACATTAACATAATAAAACCCGAGTAGAACTCGAGTATTTGATGACGTCAAAGATCTCAAGATACAAAAATAAATAAATAAATAAAACCACAAAAAAAAGGTAATTATTTACAAAAAAAAATGACCAACAAAACATTGGGAGCGTATATTATGCTCCTACCATTTATCATAGTGCAAATAAGTCACAGGAAAAACTAAACTATTAGTTATTATTATTAAAATGCAAACGTGAAGAAACGTGCAGCACGTCAAAAATGAAACTTAAACCGAAACTGGTTCGGTGGATTGGACCCGGTGTTACACCATACTCTGTGACCTGCAACAGTGCAACACCGCCCCCTACGGTCATACGGTGGTCACATAATATGACGTCACTACGGATACTCGATGTTAATTTTTTAACCTCGATAGAGGTCCTAGCAATCGATGTGTAGATTACTCAAGTACTCTGTTAATGCCCTAT
>NC_056509.1:8445511-8456184 GCF_014905685.2 Nematolebias whitei
CTTTCAGTGCAGCAAACTCACTCCAGAAGTTCAGTGAGGATCTATGAATGATCCAATGTTGTCCCAAATGACTGATGATGATAAATAGAATCCACCTGTGTGTAATCAAGTCTCCATATAAATGCACCTGCTCTGTGATAGTCTTAGGGTTCTGTTCAAAGTGCAGAGAGCATCACGAAGACCAAGGAACACACCAGGCAGGTCCAAGATACTGTTGTGGAGAAGTTTAAAGTCGGATTTGGATACAAAAAGATTTCCCAAGCTTTAAACATCCCAAGGAGCACTGTGCAAGCAATCATATTGAAATGAAAGGAGTATCAGACCACTGCAAATCTACCAAGACCCAGCCGTCCCTCTAAACTTTCATCTCGAACAAGGAGAAGACTGATCAGAGATGCAGCCAAGAGGCCCATGATCACTCTGGATGAACTGCAGAGATCTACAGCTGAGGTGGGAGAGTCTGTCTATAGGACAACAATCAGTCGTACACTGTACAAATCTGGCCTTTATGGAAGAGTGGCAAGAAGAAAGCCATTTCTCAAAGATATCCGTAAAAAGTGTTGTTTAAAGTTTGCCTCAAGCCACCTGGGAGACACCAAACATGTGGAAGAAGGTGCTCTGGTCAGATGAAACCAAAATCGAACTGTTTGGCCACAATGCAAAACGATATGTTTGGCGTAAAAGCAACACAGCTCATCACCCTGAACACACCATCCCCACTGTCAAACATGGTGGTGGCAGCGTCATGGTTTGGGCCAGCTTTTCGTCAGCGAGGACTGGGAAGATGGTCAGAATTGATGGGAAGATGGATGGGGCCAAATACAGGACCATTCTGGAAGAAAATCTGTTTGTGTCTGCAAGAGACCTGTGACTGGGACGGAGATTTATCTTCCAACAAGACAATGATCCAAAACATAAAGCCAAATCTACAATGAAATGGTTCACAAATGAACATATCCAGGTGTTGGAATGGCCAAGTCAAAGTCCAGACCTGAATCCAATCGAGAATCTGTGGAAAGAGCTGAAGACTGCTATTCACAAACGCTCTCCATCCAACCTCACTGAGCTTGAGCTATTTTGCAAGGAAGAATGGGCAAGAATTTCAGTCTCTCGACGTGCAAAACTGATAAAGACATACCCCTAGAGACTTTCAGCTGTAATTGCAGAAAAAGGCGGCGCTACAAAGTATTAAAGCAAGGGGGACGAATAATATTGCACGTCCCACTTTTCAGTTTTTTAATTTGTTAAAAATGTTTGACACATCCAATAAATTTCATTCCACTTCACAATTGTGTCCCACTTGTTGTTGATTCTTCACACAAAGTTAAAATTTTATATCTTTATGTTTGAAGCCTGAAATATGGCAATAGGTTGAAAAGTTCGAGGGGGCCGAATACTTTCGCAAGGCACTGTACAATCTATGGAAACAATGTTCCCTCGCCCAGACGTTAGTCACAGGGGCCCCACTCTGGAGCCAGGCCTGGAGGTGGGGCACGCTAACGAGCATCTGGTGGCTGGGCTTTTACCCATGGAACCCGGCCAGTCACAGCCCGAAGAGGCGACATGGGCCCCCCTTCCCATGGGCTCACAACCTGTGGGAGGGGTCAAAGGGGTCGGGTGCAATGTGGGATGGGTGGTGGCCGAGGGCAGGGACCCTGGCGGTCTGATCCTCGGCTACAGAAGCTGGCTATTGGGGCGTGGAATGTCACCCCTCTTGTGGAGAAGGAGCCTAAGCTGATGTGTGAGGTTGAGAGGTTCCGGCTAGAAATAGTCGGACTCACCTCAATGCATGGCTCTGGCTCTGGAACCAGTTTCCTTGAGAGGGGTTGGACACTCTTCCACTCTGGAATTGCCCCTGGAGAGAGGTGCCGAGCAGGAGTGGGCATACTTGTTGCCCCCCATCTTGGTGCCTGTATGTTGGGGTTCACCCCGGTGAACGAGAGGGTAGCCTCCCTCCGCCTACGCGTGGGGGGATGGGTTATGACTGTTGTTTGTGCTTATGCGCCAAACAGCAGCTCAGATTACCCACCATTTTTGGAGTCCTTGGTGGAGGTACTGGAGAGTGCTCACCAACATCCTTAACTCTGTTGCTCCTCTGAAAACCCGGTCTGTCTCCTTCTCCAACTCTGCACCCTGGTTCACTCCAGAACTCCGTTCTCTGAAATCCAAAGGTCGGAGGTTGGAGCGACTCTACAAGAAATCCGGTCTCTCAATTCACAAGGAACTCTATGCAAACCACGTCATCCAGTATAAGGACAGTATTTCTCAAGCCAAATCCAGCTACTTCTCTGACATTATCAGTTCCAATGTTGGCAATTCAAAGACTTTGTTCTCTCTCCTTAACCATTCAGTCTCATCTCCTAACTCATTACCCTCTCACATGGTTTCCACAGAATTTTGCAACTCTCTGATGTCCTATTTCAATGAAAAGATTCTTTCAATTCATAAACACCTTGGACCTAATACCGCCCCCAGCATCTATGTTGAACTCCCCCCTCCCTCCCTCCCCTTCTCTGTCTTCTCCCTCCCCTCTGCTGATGGCATTGCTGACATTATCAGCAAGTCTAAGTCCTCATCCTGTCAGCTCGATCCATTTCCCACAGTTCTTGTTAAATCCTGTCTCCCGTCTCTGCTCCCCATCATCACTAACATCATCCACTCCTCCCTAACCTCTGGCATTGTTCCCACAGCTTTCAAATCTGCGGCCATCACCCCCATCATCAAGAAACCAGGTCTTGACTTTACCAACTTCAGTAAACTTCGTCCAATCTCTAATCTGCCCTTTATTTCCAAAGTTCTTGAAAAAGCTGTTGCTAGTCAAATTCACTCTCACCTATCCAACAATAACATTTATGAAGAGTTTCAATCTGGTTTTCGCCCCCACCATAGCACCAAAACAGCTCTAATAAAAATAACTAATGACCTTCTTCTTGCTGCTGACTCTGCTCTTCTGTCTATCCTCATTTTACTGGATCTAAATTCTGCCTTCGACACAATCTGTCATTCTATCCTCCTCAACAGACTAATCTCCATTGGCATCTCAGGTACTCCGTTAGACTGGTTCAAATCATATCTCTCTGACTGCACTCAATTCATTCAGCTCAAATCCTTTCGTTCCCAGTCATCCCCCGTCTCCACGGGTGTCCCCCAAGGCTCTGTCCTCGGACCCCTCCTCTTCATCATTTACCTCCTTCCTCTAGGTCACATCTTCCGTAAATTTGGTGTCCATTTTCACAGTTATGTTGATGACACACAGCTCTACTTGTCAACCAAACCAAACTCCACCCGCCCACCCTCCATCCTCACCGACTGTCTCAATGAGCTAAATCACTGGTTTTCTAACAATTTCCTAAAACTAAACAGTAACAAAACAGAACTCATTCTTTTCAGTACCAAAAACTCTCTTTCAAAATCAGAAAATCTTCTCATCCCCCTTAACAACTCTGCTATCCCCCTCGCCTCAGGTCAAGAGTTTTCGTGTCATCCTCGACACCACTCTCTCCTTCACTTCACACATCAACAACGTCACTCGGTCTGCCTATTTCCATCTCCGAAATATTAACCGTCTCCGCCCTTCTCTCACACCCCGCTCCACAGCCATCCTTGTTCACAGTCTTGTGACTTCCCGGATTGACTACTGCAACTCCCTTCTTTATGGCCTCCCCAACAAATCTCTCCAGAAGCTGCAATTGGTCCAGAACTCAGCTGCCCGTGTCATAACTCAAACCTCCTCCTATAACCACATCACTCCAGTCCTGCAGCAGCTCCACTGGCTCCCGGTTAAATCACGCATTGTCTTCAAAATTCTTCTTCTCACTTTCAAAGCTATCCACAACCTTGCCCCTCCGTACCTATTTGACCTCTTACACATCTCCATCCCCTCTCGCTCTCTCAGATCCTCCTCTTCACTATACCTCCATGTACCCTCTGCCCGCCTCTCCACCATGGGGAGCAGGGCCTTCACCTGCTCTGCTCCTCATCTCTGGAACTCTCTACCCCCTGACTTAAGAAACACCACCTCTCTTTCTATATTCAAAACTGCTCTGAAAACACATCTCTTTAGACTCGCTTATCCTTAACTTTGCTTTTTGTATTTTATATTCTTTATGCATTTTATATTCTGTATGTATTTTATATTCTTTATGTAATTCATTCCTGTTGATCTTTGTTCTTACTGTAAAGTGTCCTTGGGTGTCATGAAAGGCGCTTTTAAAATAAAATGATTATTATTATTATTATTATTATTTAATGTAGTGTTCTATGGGCTAGGTTAGCTTCGGAGCTTCACTACAATTATATTTAAATAATGGGTTCTCTCTTTTTCGAGCTAATTACAGCCATGTGACAGAGGTAACTGTGCGTAGATGGTTTAATCAGTGACATGAGACGTTAATTTTCTTTGACCTATCAAAATAAATGGTCATTTATTGCACAGAATCAAAATTTAACATCAAAACATTGTACACTTGATTAGACTGATCTGGTTCTGATTAATAAAACTTGCCACATTTTACTTAATTAAAACAACAGACATTTCTGAAGGCATCTGGATTAATTACTGGCAAGATAGAAGAGTTTTAAAGATGGGAAATATGGAGGAGTTTAAAGGGAGATGTTGAAGGAAGATGTATGTCTGTAGAACAGAACAACACGCTCCTTTCGAACGCAGTTCGCCCGCGGTACACTACATTGCGAAGCTCGTGACGACTCTTTACCTTGGCAGAGGATGGGTCCGCTACGGTCAAGAGGTCCCTGGCACGCTACCTTTCAGCATCTCCTCAGGGCGGCTGCGACTCGGCAGAAGTCGTGAGATACTCCGTTCAACAGAACAAACTTCCTCAGAAGTTGTAGGGCATTCGCCTAGTGATAGTCACGGCGAGGCGCCGTGACCACAGCAGAGATGGATGACTCCATCAGACTGGAAAACTGAGTATGAAGTTCCACTCAGCAGTGGAAAAACTCCAGAACTCCAGAACAGCTAGAGCTGAAGAACAGAACTTCACTCCAGAACTACTACACAGAACCTCAGAAAACTAATAGTTCCAGGAAGTGTCGACTTTTAAAGAGTTCTGCTTCCGGTCACTTTAGTAAGTCCTGATTGGTTGAAGCAACCAACTGGGGTGTGGTTCTAGTGATGTCAGAGGGTTTTTACAAGTCAAGAAAACAGCAAGAATGTTTTAGGAACAGACAGAGAAATGTTTTGACGAAGTGAGAAACACTGCAGGTGCCAGTTTTCTTATTTACTGTCTGAGAGTTTTAAAAACACGACAGCCCGTTCTAACAACTTGTTTTTGACTGTCTCCGACTTTTGACCGAGATCACTACTTCTCATTTCAGACAGAAGATCAAAAATGCATAATTACTTTGTAAAATAGACATTTAACTTGATTTCTAATTTAAATGATGATTAAAAAATCATTAATACTGTTTCACAGTTGATTTAAAATGAGTGGTTCACTTCAACATTTAGAAATGGTATGAACTAAACACACTTTTGATTATCAAGATATTGTAAGATAGTAATGATAATATAAAAAAGAGAGTGTTCTTTCAATTGATTACTTCAGGATACAATTAGACAGTCTCTGGATGAGCTAATTTGTATTTCTGGATTCATATCAATGAAATAACAGTTCCTGTCCCATGAAGGTCTTCAGAGGCAGATTTTGGTCGGAGGCCTAGTCCACTACATTACCATGTTCAAGCTTAAGGGTGTCTACATGTGTTCTTGACACCAAGACACCCTAGGCCACAGTTCGATGATCGACTTTGTTGTCGTCTAATCTGATCTGCGGCTGCATGTCTTGTACACTCGGGTGAAGAGAGGAGTGGAGCTGTCCACTGACCACTACCTGGTGGTGAGTTGGCTCTGATGATGGGGGAGGATGCTGGTCAGACCTGGCAGACCCTAAGGTATTGTGAGGGTCTGCTCAGAACGTCTGGCAGAGTATCCCATGAGACGGAGCTTTAACGTCCACCTCCGAGAGAGCTTTGAATACGTTCCGGGGGAGGCGGGGGACATTGAGTCCAAGTGGGCCATGTTCTGCGCCTCTATTGTCGAGGTGGCTTATCGGAGCTGTGGCCGCAAGGTTGTCGGTGCCTGTCGCGGTGGTAACCCTCGAACCCGGTGGTGGACACCAGCAGTGAGGGATGCTGTCAAGAAGAAGGAGTCCTATTGGGCCTTTTTGGCCTGTGGTACCCCAGAAGCAGCTGATGGGTACTGGCAGTCCAAGCGGCATGCAGCTCGGGTGGTTGCTGAAGCAAAAACTCAGGCGTGGGAGGAGTTCGGAGAGGCCATGGAGAATGACATCCTTACGGCTTTGAGGTGATTCTGGTCCACCATCCAGTGTCTTGAGGGAAAGCGGTACACCACCAACACTATTTATAGTGGAGGTGGTGTGCTGCTGACCTCAATTCGGGATGTTGTGGGTCGGTGGGCAGAATACTTAAGTATTAAGTAAACTGCATACTACTTTACTAATACATTACTAATACTAGAACGATACTTTTATTAGTTCTAGACTCGACTATTGTAACGCTTTGTATGTCGTTGTACCTCAGTCATCACTGAGCCGCCTCCAGCTTGTTCAAAATGCAGCAGCTCGCCTTTTAACCAACACTCCTAGACGGGACCACATCACACCTGTTTTATTCTCACTACAGTGGCTTCCTGTCCATTTTAGAATAGATTTTAAACTTTTATTATTTGTTTTTAAAGCTCTGAATGGCCTCGCTCCTCCTTATATAACAGTGTTGTTAAGTTTCCCCGCCTGCTCCAGGTCTCTGAGGTCAGACAGCTCCTGCTCTCTGTTCCAAGGACCAAATATAAACTCTGGGGTGACCGTGCCTTTTCTGTGGCCGCACCTCGACTTTGGAATAAGCTCTCACTTGATCAGATTACTGAACTTGGCCCTTTTAAATTGAAGCTTAAGACTTTTTTATTCCAACAGGCTTTTAGTACTTAAATATGTGGTGACATTGCTGGTTCTCTTTTTGTTATTTTATTGTGTTTTTCTTGCTTTTAACTTGTCATTTTAATTGCTGTTTTTGTTAAGCGCTTTGGTCACCATCACCGTGGTGTGTAAAGCGCTATAGAAATAAATAAATGCAATGAAAATGAAATGAATTCTCAGAGTCTACCAGTGTCTTATCAGTGAATCTACTTTTCCATCCTGGAAAATCTCATTCCATTCTGTTTTGAACCAAAAACTGCTATTTTGGTCTCTGTCTAGAAACCTGTCCATTCCCTACACACTCAGTACCCAAATACAGTTAATGGGGTATACGCAGTAAACAGTAAACAATGCTGATTAAAGTAAAAACAATATATTTTCCCCAAAAAGTCGTATTGATAGTTTAGAAAAAAAGAGGTGTTCTTCCAATGGGAGCATTTGTCATTTGATCCTTCCTCAGTCCATGTTAAGGTGTTACACACACATGCACAAACACCCACGCGTACACACGCACGCACACACACACACACACATGCACAATAAAATAGGTGAATAAATATATATTTAGAGCGGTAGGGTGGTACAGTGGAGCAGTTGGTAGAGCTGTTGCCTCTCAGCGAGAAGGTGGCCAGTTCAAATCCCAGCCCGAGAACTTTCTGGGAGCAGTTTGCATGTTCTCTCTGTGCAGCATGGGGTTTTTCCGGGTACTCCGGTTTCCTCCCACAGACTAAAAACATGCATGTTAGGCTAAATGGTAACTCTAAATTGTCCCTGAGAGTGAAAGAGTGAATGGTTGTTTGTCTCGTTTGTCTCTATGTGTCTCTGTGATGGACCGAAGACCTGTTCAGGGTGTACCCCACCCCTCGCACCCACTCGCATTGCTGGATATGGGCACCAGTGACCCCTGCGACCCAGATAAGGAAGAAGTGGGTAAAAGATAATGGATGGATGGATTTAGAGCTGTTAAATATTTAATTGTTCTCTTTCCCCAGTCGACCTGTGGCAGATATTCAAGGTGGACTTCGAGGAGCTTCTGGAGGTCATTGAAGAGGTGGCATTGACTCCGAGGAGCTTCTGGAGGCCAATGAGGAGGTGGCAGCTCCGCTGGAGGACAGGGTTATCTTCTGCGAGGCTAACTTCACGATGGTCACCTACTTTGACACTTCCACCATGAAGCAGAACAAGAGGAGACAAAGAAATATGCAGAAAACCTATAAACTATTTTAAGATAGACATTCAGTAGTTAAAAAAAGACTTGTCTAATTTTTATTTCATTTTAATGTACAGTTTGTTCACTGTGAGGTGAAACATTTCTGATGTGTCGGATGGCTTTAAATGAGCCAAGAGCTAATCAACACTTGGTCTGTTTTTTACATTAATCATGTCATTGGACATAAATAATACATGCACAAGTTTATCAGTTGAGTTTCAACCAACCCAACATGCCAGAACTTGTTTCAGCCTGTGCAAAAAATTAAAGCCATCCCTGACTGCAGCATCTAATGCTAATGAGCGTTTGAACATATCTAACAGGACTTTATCTCCTCCTTTCCCTGGAAACAAAGTGCTGAATATGAAACATTACGATCGTTCTGGAAGGTGAACAAGCTGTGACTCAGTTTGAGTTTTTAAATACTGAAGATCTAGATGATTTTATTTTTGGGCACAGCACAACCAGTAAACAAACCCTCCATGCTGGCTGTGACATAAGAAGAAACGGCCTAATTTGGGGCAAGCTACAACAGTTTTATGATCTTCACCAAGCTCAGATTTTTTTCTCTGTATTTTAATGTAATGTTATTGTTGAATGGTACATTTCATTTGTACTTGAAGGTCATATTTTTATTATTTGTAGGTGGGAAATCTCATTTTAACTGCCCCTCCACTCAAAATTCGACTGGAAAAAATTTGAGACTTCTGACCAGCCTCGACCCCAAAATCCAATATGGCTTCCTCCCACATAAAACGTGTTATTAATCACAACAGTAGAGTTGTTTTCTTCCTTCTGTCAGTTTGTAACGCAGTAATTTAATCGCACACACAAAACAGTCCAAGCACCATTAATGCTACAGTGATTGGATGTAAACAGGAAGTTATTAACTGATTTAGCTTATTGTAATTAGTCTGGACACAGTACAAGTTTTTGTCCCCTTCGGGGGACGGAGGGAGAATTGGAAATACCCTTCTGTTTGTACATCCATATGTGCACGTTGTGAGCATGACAACATGAAAAATAAGTGAGGTACAGACTTCCATTTGTTGTGACTTCATGTGGGCGTAAGAGATATTCCTTTCAAAAATGGGGATACAAAGTTAAAATCCAAGATGGCCACTGCCATATATGTCCTTCTGTCTTGTGAACTGCATGGTTTGAAAAATAAGTCAAATGTTGATTTCGATTTTGGTGTGTAGTGGCATCTATCCATAAAAAGGGCAACATCAAAAGTTGGTTTGGGTTGTTCAAAATCCAAGATGGCCACCACCATATTTATACGCAAACCAGTCACCTCTGTCTTTTGAGGAGCTTTGCTCTCTAGTGTTTATATTGCTTAAAAGAGTAGATTCCTCAAATGACTGGTGTGGCCCAAGATTAATCTATGGTGGTCAAGGCCACCATTGGCCATCCCATGGCTCCACCACTGCTCCTTGTGGTGGATAAAATGTCTCTCCACTCACCAGGATCTGTCACTCTGCGCTGCCTCAGACAAGAAAACAAATTTACCTCTGTTCTTCTGTAACTCCTACCTAAATATTTTGCACCAAACATTAAGGTTTAATTGCATTACAGCTCAGATAAAAACTTACTGATAGACGTAAGAAAACCAAATGTTTAGTCTTAGATCATAAATAATTCAGCATCTTTGTTCTGTTTCTTATGCTTTAATATATTTATAATTTGTCTTCACTGGTAGGGCAGAATGTTACTTTGATGAGCCGTCATGACTTGAAGAAGGTTTTTGGTTTAGCTGAGACACGTCCAGGTCACATGAACTCATGAAACATTCAGTCTTATTTAGTTGGAGTGTGTTTGGTTGTCATTGTTGTTTTCATGACTGTTAAAAACAGGAATACTGTGCGACCTTTGGTGCCATTTTGTACATAGATTTGTGGTGCTGACACAGTTTAAACTGTAACTAAATAACTGAAACTAATGTGGACAAAAAGCTCAGCTGGATCTCTGTCCATGCCGTTGAGCACAACCAAGGAGTCGTTGAACTTTAACACAGAAAGAAAAGTGTCAAATGTTTCACTCTGGTCAGTTAACTGTTGCTCCTGTATCAATAAACTATCTAAATGCTTCAGCTGATGACTCAAGGCAGAACTAAAAGGTCTGTTCAGCCATTTTAAAATGGGTTTCTATGAGAAAGTTACATAAACACAATGTTAACACACTGTATGTAAAAAAGACACCGAGATTTCTATCACGTTCTTCAACGTCAAAGTTTACGTTTTTTTCTTAGTATTTGGTGACACTTTCTTCAAACTGTTTAATCCACATCAAATGTTTTGAGTTTCCTTTTATAAGGCAGCTGTGGCTGAGTGTTTAGAGCAGTCATCCAATGTGTGTGTAGTAGAGTGCTGTATGAATGTGTGTGTAGTAGAGTGTTGTATGAATGTGTGTGTAGTAGTGTTGTATGAATGTGTGTGTAGTAGTGTTGTATGAATGTGTGTATAGTAGAGTGCTGTATGAATGTGTGTAGTAGAGTGCTGTATGAATGT
>NC_056509.1:8456284-8458688 GCF_014905685.2 Nematolebias whitei
GTTGCAACATGGCTTATGGCACTTCAAAGTTTTAACCTAGACATCCGCTATGGTCAAAATAAGAAGTCACACTTGGGCACTGATTTGGCAATCTGCCAAGAATGTACACAGGATGTACCAGCCACCCAACAGCCGGTTGTGAGTAAACCCTCAGCTGCTGAGGACCCAAATCACCACTTCTTTGATAGCAATATCTGTAAGGATATGGCGACAATGTACGTGGATGGATGCTCATTCCACCACGAGACAATCTGCAAAGCAGGTGTTGGAGGAGTTCTCCTCCAGGACCTAGAACAAGTCACATTTGGCTATAAATTGGGCTCTCAGTCTTCTCAGTACGCTGAGATAGCTGGAATCCTAATAGGCCTACAGATGGCAGTGGAACGCTCCATCCAGACGCTAGTCATCTGCACTGACTCTAACTATGCTCGACTCAGTTTCTTGTGTCATCTCGCTCTGTGGAAACAGAACGGTTTTCTCACAAGCAACAAAAAGGTGGTAAAACACAAAGAGCTTTTCATGACATGTGATCACTTGGTGACATCACATGATCTACAGATCTTCTGGAAGAAAGTTCCAGGACACTCCAGAGTCCCAGGCGATGACAAGCACTATAATGACCTTGCAGACTCCTTAGCCAAGGAAGGAGCCATTGACGGACCCATGTGGTCCTTTGACCCCTCCTGGCTACTCAACACTCAGTCGTCACAAGCTACAACTAGGTAATGGCAGTCACACGTGCACAAGCTGCAGCTAAACCTGCTGATAACACAGTTTCTGTGCGCCCGATGCTGACTGATCCAGACATCATCCAACTTCAGAAGTTGGATCCTGCAATTAACTCGTTGATGCTGTATCTGACTGACCCAGACAAATACACTCCATCGAAAGGCGAACTGGATTCCAATCCAGACCTTAAAGTCCTCTTTCAGCTGCGCAAACAGCTAAAACTACTTAAGGGCATCCTAACTTTTGCTCATGGACGGACGTCCTCACCTATGTTCGTGGTCCCCCATGACCACAGGGGGGTGATGTTAGTTCATGCACATGACCTTCCGTCCGCAGGACATAAGGGTGACAATGCCACGCTGAAAGCATTAAAGCAGATTGCTTATTGGCCTGGAATGAAAAAGGATGTCAAAGACTACATAAAAGGGTGCCTGGTCTGTGGCCAGTTTCAGCCATCCAGACCACTCCACAGAGCACCACTGCATAGTAGAGGCATTGCATTTCCATGGTCGGACCTCCAGATTGACTGGGTCGGACCACTCACTAAGACCTCTAGGGGAAATATATATTTTCTCACGGTAACCTGCGCGTTTACCAAATGGGTAGAATGTCTACCAGCCCCTAATGACACAGCACAAACCACTGCTATGTTATTAATGAATCATGTATTCTCAAGGTTTGGACTTCCCCTCAGGGTGAACTCAGACCAAGGTACACACTTCACAGGTGAAGTAATGAAGGAACTGTGGAAGACGCTAGGCGTCAAAGCCAACTTCCATATTGGCTACCATCCACAGGCTTCAGGCCAGGTTGAGAGAGCAAACAGGACTGTGGTGAGTATTTTGAAAAAATACGTAGCCGCAAACCACAAGGACTGGGACGTGAAACTCCCTCTGGTCCTCATGGCCATAAGAGCCACTCCACACACGTCGACTGGCATCTCTCCTTTCGAGATGATGACGGGTCGACAAATGACTCTCCCTCTACACCTGTTGTACCAACCAGGCGATGCTGCCATGGCAACAGCCTACACTACACAACAATACATGAAAGACTTGGAAAAACACCTTAAAAACACTTTTGCTTTCGCACAGAAAAACCTGGAAAAATCAGCTGAAGGACGCAAAGCGTACTACGACCAAAAGGCCTCTCACGAGGAACTCCAAGTGGGAGACAGGGTCTGGTACTACACGTTTGCCCCCACAACTGGGAGAAGAGAGTCCGGGACCGGAACTCTCGCCCGTAAACTGATGCCCAGATGGACTGGACCCCATCTGATAACAGACAAACTGTCTCCAGTTGTCTATCAGATAAAAATCAGTAAAGGCCAAAAAGAGCCAACTGTTAAATGGGTACATCGTAACCAGGTTAAACCACACAAGGTGTGCAAAGAAACAAACAAACGGGACAGCGTGAATGAATCTGACAACAAGGGTGAGGTGAAGCAGTGAAACGATGTTTCTAGTTGCTTAGTCACTACTCTTGTCGGTGTTGAAACGTTGTTGAATTGGTTTTGGTTGTTTCTGAGGTAAGAATGAATTTTGTGTGTAAGTTTTAGTTATATGTCATACTACAACTGTAAAGGGTTTTAACTATGCCAACATGCAGTTCATTCATTAAATTGCAATCTATCAGGTTTATACAACGTCGACCCCCAATGTAGCAGACCAAGGAA
>NC_056509.1:8458698-8465688 GCF_014905685.2 Nematolebias whitei
AGACACAAACAGACACAAACAGACAGAGGGAAACCAGGAATCCCACACAATCTTTGCGGAGTCAATGTATATTATGGCTACCTTAAGTATCATAATCTACATTGATCTCACAACGCGTAAGCCGAACCTACTCGAACAATTCTATTCGGGGGGATAGCTAATTCTTTTTGATGAGTCTCGCCATAGACTTCCAAAACATTTATGGGAAACCAAACACCCAATCTCAAGTCGTTCGTCTAAAAGACAACAGACAATTGAACCAAACTATATTTTGCCATGTAAAGCTAACTTAAACCAAGTTAGAAATGGAAAAATAGTTTGGAACCCTTTTCTATAGGCATAAATCCCTATAGTTACCCTTTTCAGCATGTTCCACCCCTTAACTGGTAGGTGTAGCTGTTCCCAACCATAATAGCTTACACACCAGGTGCATATAGTTTAAGGCCTTATGTAAAATCCCCTTCATAAGCCCACCTTAAACCACATAATTGCATGTCACATTGAACCAGAACGGCACAGACTGGACATCCACCCAGCGACGACCTTCGCTGGAGGAGACCTGCAATCCTGACGTTGGTCTCCAATCTTCATCCAGTGGCTGCATCTTCGGTTCAATCCAAGGGAACCCCTCTGTATGCTGATCAATCAACACTTCCAATCGTTGTGGATTTACCGTTGTGGATTATATGACTTTCTCAATGGATTACAGACTCTGTTTCCAAGGGGTTAAAGCATTGCTACAATGGAATTACCAACAGCGTTATGGAATTATCATCAACACAATGGAATTACCAAGAACATTGTGGAATTACCTTTGACTTTTGTTTTCCTTGCTGGATTACTTTTGACTTTGGTTTTCCTTGCTGGATTACATCAAGCTCAAGGACATTCGAAGGCGTAAGTTCAGGTTGGAATTCATCCCCATGGACAGGCGATGATTTCCAAAGGGGGGACTGTAGTGAACTAAGCCTGAAGGTCAAAACCTTGACCTTAGGCACCATATGGGACAGGAACTGTCATTTCATTGATTTGAATCCAGAAATACAGGTTGACCCATCCTGAGACTTTCTTTCTTGAAAATTCAAGTGAAAGAACACTCTCTTTTTTATTATCATTACTATTTTACAAATGTTGATAATCAAAGTGTTTTAGTCCAAACCATTTTAGATGCTGCAGTGAACTAATCATTTTAATTAACTGTGAAACAGTAATAAGGATTTTTAATCCTCATGCAAAGTTAGAATTCATGTTAAGGTCTGTTACAGAGTAATTATGCATTTTCTGATTTTCTGTCTTTGAATGAGCAGTGTTGGTCCAAGGTTGGACTCAAACGCAGACCAGTTGTTAGAACGAGCTGTCTTGTTTTTACATCCTCTCAGACGTAAATAGAGAAGCTGGCACCTGTTGGCAGCTGTTTTCCGCCAACCCGTCCAAACATTTCTCTCGTCTGTCTGAAAAACATTTTCAATCTGTTCCATAACATTCTTGCTGTTTTCTGACTTCTAGTGACCTCTTACGTCACAAAACACACCCCTGTCTGGTCGATATTGACCAATCAGAAACTCCCAGATGAACCGGAAATAGAGCTCTTTAAAATGTCGGTACTTCCTAGTTTAAACCGGAGTCTCAGAGTGTCTGGAGAGAGTCTCAGAGTGTCTGGACAGTGTCGAGAGAGTGTCGAGAGTCGTGTGGAGTTTCCAGTCGAGTTTGCAGTCGAGTTTGGAGTCGTTGCAGCTCCCGTGCTGAGAAACAGGAAGATCCTGACATGACCACAGAGCTCTTCCGAGTCTTATGGGATTATAACATCTTCCACCTCTGGGGGGAACACTGACGGACTCCACTCATGTGAAGTCCGCTCGTGAGGTGAATTTGTGTCGGACGGAATACCGTCACTACTTCGGACGATTCACAGCTGTTCCTACGGAGACGCTGAAAGGGTGCGTTGAATGGACTTTCGTACCGGTGGGGACATCTCCAGGTAAAAGAGTTGATTCTATCACCTAAGTGTACTGGGGAAGAAGCTGAGAAGAGCCCGGAGAGTGTCGTTTCTGGTGCCGACATAAACAAACCCCCTCACCCATCTTTTTCTCCCTTTAAACTTCATCTTTCCATCTTTAAATTCTTCTATCAAGTAGAAATCATTCCAGATATTTTAGAAATGTCTGTGTAAAGTTCTCATCCACCGCCGTGTGGATAATCAAAATTGTACAGTTTGCTAAAACTAGCCATGTTGTTATTTTCCATATTTTGCCAATTAATGTAAATGTGTG
This sequence comes from Nematolebias whitei, assembly GCF_014905685.2. Classification (NCBI taxonomy): domain Eukaryota; kingdom Metazoa; phylum Chordata; class Actinopteri; order Cyprinodontiformes; family Rivulidae; genus Nematolebias; species Nematolebias whitei. Next base: position 8,460,969 of record NC_056509.1, read on the forward strand.
ATGTGTTAAACTTTGATTCTGTTAATAAATGACCGCATTTATTTGGATGGGTCAAAGATAATTAACGTCTCACGTTACATTTCTAAATTCAATGCACATTATATACAGTCCAGAAAAATGAAAGAATCCGTTTAATTTATGAATATATCTCATGCATATGTTCATTCTACAATCGTCAACAAATTACTGAACAAAACACTCTTCAGAAATAAAAATGAATATATTTTACATCATTTGACGCACCTACACAAAGCTAATGTTAGACTACTCTAATAGACCTGACACACAAGACACCATTATTTATTTCTCATTTTAAAGCATTTTCTAATTAATTATTGATCGAAAACCTTGATTTTTTTAAAACAAATAAATTATGTAAAATAATAATAAAAAAGCATTAAAATAAGAAATAAATGCAGGTGCTTCATCTATCAGGTCTAGTAGAGTATCATAGTTTAAGGGTGCATTCACACCAGCCCTGCTTAGTCCGCTTTAATCGAACTCTAGCTCGTTTTCCTAGAAAGTCCGGTTCGTTTGGGGAGGTGTGAACGCGCCATCGAACTCTGTCACGGAACAAAAAGGCGAACTCTGGTCCGGGCTAAAACCTAGGTCTCGGTCCGGTAGAAGCGAACTCCAGCGCGGTTCGAGTACAGTGTGAATGTAAACAGACCAGGCCCCGCTCCGCAGGGTAAACAAACACGCATTGCTCTGACCTTATGTGGAGCCGTCAGCTGCCTTGTGTGGAAAAACAATATTCTCCATGGTCTTCTGTCTCATCTTCTGCTCATGCTAAGTCCATTTTTGAAAAATGACAAAATATAACTCCTAAAACTGCTAAAACTTGATGCCACTTCGTTTTTATTTTTATTTACAGAAGAAGAAGAAGACGTGTCTTCAGAGGTTTTTGTGTTGTTTCTTTCAGTAGTTCTTGGTGCAGCGCCCCCACAGGCAAGCCGGGGAATAGGTTGGTTCAACAGGTTGACTCGACTGCACAGTGCAGTGTGAATGCAAATGCACCAGCTCAAATGTAAACAAAAGGTCATGAATATTGGTCCCGAACCGAGTCTACCGGACTATCTGGTGTGAAAACGGCCTAACATAAGTTTTGTGTCAATGGGTCACATGACATGAAAACTGTGGGATCCTTGGGTTTTTTGTCTGTCACTCACTCTTCCTTTCACAGCCAATTAACCTCAACTCACTCCACCTGCTGCTGCTCTGAGGAGGGCTGCCTGATGGGGTATTTAAGCACCTGCCAGACACCTCTTCAGTGCTGGGACATCATCTACCAAATGGTAACTTGTGTACAGCTGACTAACCTTTGTTACAGCTGGTTCTCACCAACTGTGACTCCTCCAGGACCTTCCACGGCCTGCCTCTTCAGATCCTCCCTAGGATCTCATCGCTCCACTGGACTCCACCTGTGGATCGACTGTGTCCCTTCAACAACCACCATTAAGCATTCTCAACTGGGTCAACCTGCTCCTCTCTCCACCGGCAAGTACCTCAGGACTGGCTCTCCTGCTAAAACCCAGGACCTCTTCTCGGCCTCCACCTGCAACACAAACAGTAAGGAGTCATTTCTCTATCTTCAAGAATTGAAACATTCTAAGAGACCACCAGAACCCATACTCGCCTATTCCTCTTCTCCCTTACAGCTGCGATGACACGATCACCTGTAAATAAAGTTCACTTGCCTTTTGTAGTTCTGGCTTTGTCTTTATTGAATCGGTCTGCTCACTTGGGGGTTGACGTTGATAAAAACCTGATAAAAAAACTATTGTGCAAAAACCACTGTCTGATTTCTTTATGTAGCTTTGAAAACTTATAAAAGCTGATACATTCATTCAAACGCAAACAAAGCTGCAGTATGTAACTTTAAAAAAAAAAGTATTTTTATAAGTTTCATATGTTTTTACATGGGTAGCACGGTGGCGCAACTGGTAGAGCTGCTGCCTCTCAGCGAGCAGGTCCTTGGTTCAAACTCCGGTCTAGGGGCCTTTTCTGGGTGGAGTTTACATGTTCTCTCCGTGCATGCATGGGTTTTCTCCAGGTACTCTGGTTTCCTCCCACAGACCAAAAAACATGCATGTTAGGCTGGTAACTCTAAATTGTCCCTAGGTGTGATTTAAGAGTGAATGGATGTTTGTCCCTGGGATGGACTTGTGACCAGTCCAGGGTGTACCTCGCAAAGTGATTGCTGGACATAGGCACTGCCCCCCCCCCCCCCCCCCGACCCAAAATGAAATAAGCGGGTAAAGATAATGGATGGATGGATGTTTTTACATATTTGTTAAAACTGTCACTTTGTCATCACATAGAAGAGTCAGATTCTTGTCATTCACACCACATGTGGTGGAGCAAAATTATGTACACAGGGTCTCAGTTATATCCAACAAACTATAAGAAAAACTGTAAGATCTAAGAAAAACCTAAACTAAAAATACACTAAGCACTAATAGCACATACATAAAACATTGTCGAGCAGCAGCATGAACATGAGCTAGAGTCTGTGTGAGCATATGAGCACACATGAAAACTTCAACATGAAACAGATCAGCAACGTGTTATTTTATTTTTTTCAGTGATTATTTTGGTTAGATTCATGAGGCTGAGATGGTGTAGAGGCAGGGCAGCTGGCTTGGGACCGGAAATTCCAGGTTCGATCCCCAGTCACTGCATACCGCGTGGTGTCTCTGGGCAGCACACCCCATCCCCAAAATGCCCCCCCCCCCCACCCCACCAGGTGCCCTCAATAGCTGCCCACAGCACCACCTGGTGGTGGATGGGTTAAATGCATAGACTAATTTTGCCATTTGTATGGAAACACAGTGATGAGATTGAGTCTAACAGCCTCAGAGTAGAAACTGTTCCTCAGTCTTGTGGTAATAAGGAGCAGCTTTGGATTAATAAGTGGTTATATTGGTAATAAGACAGATAATCTGTGAAAAGATTGAGCTCCAAGACTTGAGGTCCTGGTCTTGACTTGGTTTCACCCTCCCTCGGTCTTGGTCTCTGACCCCAAAAGTCTTGGTCTTGTCTCGGTACACTCTGGTCTTGGTCTTGACTTGGTCTCGGGTTAGGTGATCTTGACTGCAACACTACTTCACATCAATGTGAAGAAGACGGAGAAGATGATCATGGACTTCAGACGGAACAAACACATCAACCCCCCCCTCCCCCCCCACACACACACGCTCATGGATCTGTGGTGGAAGTGGTCTCCAGCTACAAGTATTTGGGTGTACACCTGAATGATAACCGCAGCTGGGGCAACAACACTACCAGCAGCCTGATCAAGAAAGCACATCACTCTACTTCCTCAGGCGGCTGAGACGAGCTGGTCTGGGAAGCTCAGTCCTCACCTTCTTCTACAGGTGTGCAGTGGAGAGCATCCTGTGCTCCAGCATCATGTGGCATGGAGGCTGCACAGCTGCAGAAAGAAAAGCTTTGCAGAGAGTGGTGATTGCTGCACAGAAGATGTTGGAGTCTGTCTCCCCACCATCACAGACATCTACACCTGCAGGAAGAGGGCCACCTGCATCATGAAGGACCCCACTCACCCAGCACATACACTTTTTTTGCCTGTATTAATGGGTAAATGAGGACACAGATTGTAGTGTAAAGCGCTTTGAGTATCTTGAAATAAGATAGAAAGGCGCTATATAAGTACAGTCCATTTACTTTTTGCCCCGCTCCCCTCAGGAAGGAGGTTGAGGAGCATTAAGTGTAGAACCACTAGACTGAGGAACAGCTTCTACCCTGAGGCTGTTAGACTCATGAATCTCTAACCAGAATAATCACTGTGAAAAAAATCACATCATATTGCTGCTGATCTCATGCTGCTGATTTATTTTATGTTGCTGTATTCATTCGTACACATCTGCTCACACAGGCTTATGTGCATGCTGCTGTGCGGCATATTGTTTTTGTAGTGCTTAGTGTATTTTTAGTTAGCATATTTCTTAGTTCATATCTTAGATTTTATTACTGTTTATCTTTCCAATTTATACTTGTGTTAAATGTAACTGTGACCCTGGGACAATTTTGTTCCACCACATGTACCACATGTGGTGCATATGACAAATAAAGAATCTTTGACTTTGATAAAAAACCTGTCTACCAGTAATTTTATCAAGTATTTCAAAAATACACTTTATTTAATATGTGATAGGGAAATTGGGCAGTTTAAAGGAATATAAAGTGGTATACTGTCATCTGTACAAGGTGATCATTTTAGTTAGAAATCCCTCCAAACCTTCTATGAATCTGTTTAAGTGACTGCCAGCTTTGTGATTTGCAGAAGTTTGATCACCTTTTTGGGCCATCCATGGTCCAAGCAAGTGATTAACCCCTTCAAGTGACTGTTTTCAAAGAACAGTTACTCATGTTATGCTCAGGTTCTGAAAAGAGAATAAAATGATCTTTACAAAAATAAGAAAATAAAAAAAAACTATAGTCCCAACAAAGCAAATAAAGCTTTTTGTAAATTTATTTAAATATATGGTTAAAGTTTATGAGGTTTTTAGTGTTTTTAGTGTTAGAACATTTGTCCTGACACCAAAATCTTCATGTTGTTGTTCCATCCATCCATCTATCCATCCATCTATCCATCCGTCCATTCATCTGTCCGTCCATCCGTCCGTCCGTCCGTCTGTCCGTCTGTCCGTCCGTCCATCCATCCATCCATCCATCCATCCATCCATCCATCCATCCATCC
>NC_056509.1:8465698-8475438 GCF_014905685.2 Nematolebias whitei
CATCCATCCATCCATCCATCCATCCATCCATCCATCCATCCATCCATTCATCCATCCATCCATCCATTCATCCATCCATCCATCCATCCATCCCTCCATCCATCCCTCCATCCATCTATTTCCATCCGTCCATTCATCCATCCGTCCGTCTGTTCATCCGTCCGTCCGTCCGTCCGTCCGTCCGTCCGTCCGTCCGTCCGTCCATCCATCCATCCATCCATCCATCCATCCATCCAGCCATCCATCCATCCATCCATCCATCCATCCATCCATCCATTATCTTCCACTGATTCAAAAGTCAGGTCTTGGGGTCAGCAGCTTGAGCAGGGAGGTCCAGACATATCTTTCCACAGCCACCTCTTCCAGCTCTTCTGGGAGGACTCCAAGGCGTTCCCAGGCTAACCAAGAGACATAGTTTCTCCAGCGAGTCCTCAGTCTTCCCCGGGGTCTCCTCCCAGTCGAACATGTCCAAAACACCTCCCTAGGGAGGCACAGAGAAAGCATTCTTACCAGATGCTCGAACCACCTCAACTGGCTCCTCTCAATGTGGAGGAGCAGCGGTTCTACTCTGAGGCTCTCCCTGATAATTGAACTTTTCATCCTATCTCTATGGGAGAGTCAAGCTACTAGGGTTGTACATCTCTGTGTGATAGACGATTCGATTCGCATCTAGATACAAAGGTTACGATTCGATTCAAAAACGATTTATTTTAAAAACAGAACGATTTGATTCGATTCGATACAGTGGAAGAGCGATTCGGTTCGATTCGATTCAACTTTATATAATTCTACAGTTTAACATTTGTTGAATGTAGACAAATATTTAATTATGAACAAAAAGGGCCATTTCTATAAATGTGACATTCTTACATTATTTTTAAATTTGTAAAAGTTTACATATATCATATCTAAAAGCGTGCAGTAAGGCACTGGCAAAAATAAAGTAAAAAGCCAAACAACAGAATCACATGTCAAATGTGTTTATTTTTAGACGTGGACCTAAAAAGACCAGCTAAAATAATATTTCTTTGTTTGATGGGATCAGTATAAAATGAGAAAATAAAGAAAAATTATAAAATGCACAAATGATTACAGCAGCATGTAATAAAAAAAAAAATAGGAATAAGCTACAGTAAGCACAAAGCACCTGTGCAATAACCTGTCACATACCCTGTGTAGTTTGGTAGTTATGTGCAATATATATCATGTGCATTTTAGCTTATATTACATTACTACCTTGAAATACTTATTCACACAAATTCATTCTGCTTCACTGTAAAAATTCTACAATGTTGTTTACCATTTTTCTCTTCAGAAACTTTGTAAATATTATAATTACTTTTTCACTTTTTGGTAGTTTATTTTGTACCCTTATTGCTTTAGTATTTCTTGTTTGCTTGTTTTTTGTTTTTTAGCAAGTCAAATCGGTTCTTCTCATCCTGAACATTTCATTGTGTTGACCTTGCATATGACAAATAAACACAACTTGAACTTGAACTTAATACAAAAACATAATGCAAGAACAGTACGCCTAACAACAGCAGCACGAACATGAGTTTGTGTGAGCAGGTGGGCACAGATTAATATAACATCATGTCATTTAAACAGCAGCATGAGATCAGATCAGCAGCATGGATAATCAGCAGCACATATCAACAGTCAAAGTGCCGATTACATGTATAAAATAAATCAAACTGCAGCTTTCTGACCTGGTGAGGTAGTCTGAACAAAAGTAATGTCCTGCATTTCTACATTCACGTCAGGTTCAATCTGAACTCAAACACAGTGAAGTAGTTCACTTCCTTATGTTTGTATGTTTACCTATATTTTTATTCGTCATAATCACTGTCCTCATCTTTTTTTTGCAGCAGATTTTTCTTAAGGAAAATCAGCTGATCCACATGCTCATGTTTGAGTAGACTGTGTTTTGTGGAACAATATCTCCTGCAGTGCTGAAAACTCTCTCAGATGCCACACTGGTGGCTGGTATGCAGAGATACATTTTAGCCATAGATGACAGCAGTGGCAAGTCCTGTTGCTCTTTCCACCACTGTAGTGGGTTTTTGTTCAGGGGCAAAGGATCACGCTCTCTGTACCTCTTGACTTCTTCATTGGCCTGGTCCCTCACAGATCTAGATGCCGTCCTTACTTGAAAGTCTTCTCCCAACAGCTGGTCCAGGGCTGACATTTTCTTCTTTTTACAAGGAGGTTTATCATCTGAAATAGAAAACAAGTACCTTATATTACTGGCTATGTTTGCCATGAAGTTTTTTAATTGACTACCATTTTATGTATAAATCTTCATTCGATGTTCAGAATTTATTTATGTAAGGACTCGTGTACATATGTAAGATATGTATCATCATCATTATTATTTAACTCTTTCTTTGCATGCAGATCCTCTTATTATAGTGAATGTGTTTTATACTGATACTATGACTGCAGCACAAGTTTAAGACAAAGTCTTCTCGTTCTTGATCACAAGTTATAAAACACACAAACCTTTATGCTCATCTTGGGTCTGGGGTGCATCAATGCAGATGTCCGGATCTCCATTTGCAGGTTCACTCTGACATGGATCAGTCTGCACTGGACCTCTCTGAACTGAACCCCCCGTTACCTAGAAATAAAACATGAAATAACATTTAGTGTACAGTATGGTTAAATGCAGTGTAAAGAATCAAATAAAGAGTAGTCAGAATATATCTAATGACAGCAACAAAACACAGCAGACTGTAACTGAATGTACTGTAATATGTATTTTGACAGTGTGTTGGGGGATTTACCTTGTGATGCAGGGATGCTGCTTCTGCTGATATGCTTGTGAATGTCCTCTCTGCATCATGGTTACTGAGGAAGGGCAGGGACTTAAAACGGGGGTCCAGAGCTGCTGCAGTGTGGAAGAGATCTTCAAGGCCTGTGTAGCGTTTCTCCAAGTCATTCTTGAACGCCTGCTTCATCTCTCTGATTAACACTGAGTCTTCATCTGATGGTTCAAAGTTCTTTTTAAGCTTTGCTTTTACAGGAAGAATCATTGAGAGTGTGGGTCGCTTGTCTTCAGACATGCTGGTAGTCACAAGTTTGACCGGCGCCATCAGTTTGACAATGTCTTCAATGTCGAAGAAGTCTTTGTCCTTGAGAGTATTACCCTCTTCTCCTTTTCTGAGGTCCCTGGACATGAGTGCTGCAGAAATCGCAGGATGTTGCTCAAAAAAGCGTTCAAGCATGTCATGGGAGCTATTCCACCGCGTGGATACATCTTGGATGAGTTTGTGGGAAGGCAAGGCTAGTTGTTTCTGTTTCTCTTGAAGGATTTCTGCTGCCCTCACACTACGATGAAAAAAGGCAACGGCTTTCCTCACTCTCCCCAGCAACCTTGCTACTGTGTCAACTTTAAAGGCTTTCTGTGTGGCGAGATTAATAGTGTGTGCAAAGCACATGAGGTGAGGGGTCATCTCTGCTTCCACTCCAGCTAATACCATGTTTGTGGCATTGTCTGTCACCAGGGCTGGATCTTTATCAAGAAGGTTCCAGTCAACACATGCCTGTTTTAGCAGAGCACCAATGTTTTTCCCAGTGTGGGATCCTTTGAATGCCCTGGTTTGTAACACATGCACATTTAACTTCCAGTCTGGAGAGATGTAGTGGACAGTGATGGTCACATAAGACTCAGTGGAGCATGACGTCCAGGCATCGGTTGTAATAGCAACTCGCTCTGCATGTGCCAATTCTTTTTCAACTTGGCTCTTCACTTGGGCATACAACGCTGGTGTAGTGAACCAGATGACCTCAAATATACCAGATGGACAGAGACTGTTATTTTCATTGATCTGAATAAGTCTGAACCATCTGATGAACTTTCTTTCTTGAATTAATCAAGCAGAAAAGACAATCCTCTATAATCATTACTGTCTTACAAATGTTTTGATAATCAAATTGTGTTAGTTCACTCAATGCTTTACAGGTTGAAAAGAACTACTAATTTTTATTTTACATAAACAGTAAGTAATGATTTTTGTTCCTCATTCAGAGAAGAAATCACCTGAATATGCCTTTCTTGATTTTCTGTCTGAAATGAGCAAGCTGTCGTAAGTATGTTAAAGGTTGGTTTTCGGTCAACTAAAATGTTTACCGAGAAAAATGTCATGTTTTACTATTTGAAAAGATTACAAAGTGTGAGACTCCACGAAGTCTGCTGTTGCTGCAATAATCTTTTCTGTATGTTGTAAACAATCCTTGACTTATGATAACATCTTACGTCACAAATCCACTCCTCTTTCTGGTCCTTCCACGAATCAGAAAGCTCTAAATTGAACAGGAAGTCGACCCAAATAAAATGTGGCAACTTCTCAGTTCATTGGGATTAGAGAAGAGAAGAATTCGAGAATTCCAGAATTCCAAGAGAATGAGAGTTCTGAGAGATGTTGGAATGAGAGCTGACAACAGGTCCGATAGTCCAACAGAATGAGAGTTCTGAGAGATGCAGCCGGTTATGAAGAGTTTGGAGTTATGAAGAACCAGGGACGTTTGGGATTATACTTCTGTTTGAACTAACCACGCACGACTCTCCGAGGATTTCTAGCTGTTCTGAACGGAGGCGCTGAAACAGTCTGAAGGACTCTTACTGAGCTGATCTATCGTCAAACCAGGTAAAGATTTCCTCTTCGACTCAAGTGTACCGTGGACGGGCTGAGGATCTGACGAAGCGTGCAATTTCTGGTTAAACAGATTAAACTTCCCTCACACAGTTCTCTGTAAGATAATCTCCTTTCACTCTAAAACCCACCTCTCTCTCTCATAAATCAGTACAGATATTTTAGAAATATCTTAAGCAAAGTCCTCAAATCACCGCCGAGTGATTTGAAGTTCATTTTCTGTGAAACTGTCTGTTATTATTTTCATATTTTGCCAAATTAATGTAAATGTTTGATGTTAAACTTTGATTCTGAAAATAAATGATTCCATTCATTTGATGGGTCAAAGATAAATAACGTCTCTCGTTACATTTCTGTTAAATTCAATGCACGACATTTACAGTCAGAAAAATGAAGAACTCGTGAATATTGTATGCATATATAATTCATATATTTGTCATACAACAGGTGACACGTACCTCACGTGACTCACTACAACTGGTGGCCTCGTACGAATTTCATGAATGACTGTTAAATCCGTGTGTAAATTGATTTTACGTGTTGGCATGGTGAAAGAGTAACAGCTGATGAGCTGTGAATGTTACGCAGCGGCTGAGCTGCGCGCTTGGAGCTGCACTCTGCAACTAAACGCTGCATGTTTAAGCGTTGGGCTGGCAATGTTTTAAAAGCTGAAATTGTGTCATAAGTCTTGGGTAAGCTGAAATGGTACGTCTGTTATGTGTAACTAAGAGCTAATGAGCTGTGGAAGACGTTATTCTGTCTAAAAAGTACGAGGTTCTGCTTTAAGACCCGGCTGTGACCAGTTCGGTTCTGTTCAGTTTGAACGAGTATTTTGAACAGATGGATAAACGTTTTAAAAGCTGAGTGCCATCTCAGAACACAGTTAGAAGTTGTTTCGTTACAATTTTTAGCAGAAAAAGTGCATTTTGATGGTTTAAAAGACGAAAAAGTGACGAACTATTTTACGCTAATCTAACTTGCTAGTTGGAGAACACGCTTCCTGATTGGTTGAATTCGCTGTTGTGGAGCGCTTTCATTGGTTGAAGGTTTGACTGACGTGGCTACGTCACTTCCTCTCACCCTACGCTGCTGCCATTGGTGATTTCAGTCACGTGACCCGGATATGAAATTCATTTTCATAGGGAAATAAAATCTGCTTTTTAAAGCTGAAAAGTAACTTTAATGTGGTTTTGACACGCTGGTCAAGTGCTTCGAAGCCTGCTTGCTGAAATTTTGCTACGTTAGAGTTTAAAATTCGCCAAAAAACGATGTTTTTAAACAAAGCTAGCGATGCTAATTTTAAGCTAACAAGCTAACGACCGGAGCTTAAAACTACGCTTAAAATCACTAAATGAAGCTACTATCAGTCCCAAACACTCATGTTCAAGCTATAAAGTCTGATTGCAAAAACTTTTGCCACGTTTGTGTAAAAAATCCGTTCAGAAATGTTGATTTTGACCGAGTTTAGCCGAAGCTAACTTCAAGCTAAGCGGCTAACAACAGGATGTCAACCGAACGCCACAGGAAGTTATAGCACCCCTAGTGGACAACACAAAAAGTGACGGAGTTATAATTGTTGAGGAAATACTGACATCTCCTGGCGAGACGTGAGATCACAGATTTCACTTCGTTTTTTAGGTAAAGAGTGAAATTAAACGTCTTTTTATTTTTCTGTAAGGCAAATTCTGAGTTAACAAACTTCCTCAAAGCTGAATAAAACACTGTTATCTTACATTTTAAAAAGTAATAGGTATTTATGCAAAGAAGCATTCACCAAAAAGTTTATTTCACTGTTAATCCTTTAAAAATAAGGTACAAAAATAAACATTAACTTTTTAAAACAGATACAGTTACAAATATTCACAGAGTTGAACAGTTTACTCATTTTGCTTGAAGGATAATACACGTTTAATTGCAAAATCACTAAATAAGAGTAAATTTATCAGGAAAAAGAGATTTTCTGTTTAATTTACCACCTAAATAAAATATCTCTCTATTTAATTTTAAATAGAAGCTATACAGGAGCAAAGACAGTTTTTCTGAAGAAAGACTGAGTATTCCTCATCATCAAATTCTTTTCTCTTTTCACCCACCTGGGTTGATGAGTAACTGTTTAAAATAGCAAATTTCTGGAACAGAACGGTTTAAAATATGTTTTAAACTAATATTGCTGTGAGACTAAAAGAAAATTTGCAGGTTTATAAAAAATTCAGTGTTTTAGAGTAAATACACTAAAAACAGCTTGGTACTCTAGTATCTGTGGAAAATAAGCACAAAAAGTAACACTGCTGAAAGAGCATTTACTTAAATATTCATGAATTGGGGTAAAACCTGAGAAAGGTACCCACATTTGAATAAGTGACTTATAACAGTACGTCTGTGTAAACCCAAAGCTAAAATAAGTGTGAAAACTCATTGACTTGAATACAAATATTTACCTGTAAAATATCTAAAGCTTGCAACTGTTCAAACAGATAAATTGCTATACAGTGAAAACATGGCAGGTGTGTTAGAAAAAGATTTTGACACAAAAGGAATTGCGGACTACTTGGAGAATGCGCTCGCGCTTCTCGGAGAGTCCTTACATCCATTTATGACTCAGACAGAGCGCATGAACCCAAAAGAGTTAGTGCACAATCTGAAGGAGGTTGCAGAAAGTGTGACCTCTGCAGAAATCACAAAGTCCAGTTATGAAAAGCTGGCTAAAATTGCAATCTTGCTGAAAGAATCATTCTATAAGGCCGTTGATAAAACTGTTATAATCAAACAAAGGTTAGACAGTGAAATAGATTTGGCTCAAAAGACGGAAGAATACGTCCGTCAATTTAGAAATGAACACGAGGTCCTCATGACGAAACATTATGAACAGATGTTTCAGTTACAGCAAGATACAAGTACAGAAATTGCTTTGCTGAACAGCAAACTACAAGTACTTGAAGCATCACTATCGGAAGCAGAGGATAGAGAACAAGCGTACCAAGCCTCGCGTTCAGATAACGACGTGCTGAAAGCACAGTTACAGACCGCCTTGAAGGAGCTGGACGCTTGCAAAGCAGACAAGACGGAATCACTCCGACGATGGCTGACTTTAGTAAAAAAATATCAGACATCACAGGAGGACCTGAAAGCTTGTGAGGAGAATTTAGCTACAGCTATAAACCAGATTTCTGATATGGGGCGGCCTGGTCTGAGACTCAAAGACGAACAGTCTAAGGGTCCGAGACAGCCACGAACTCTCCAGTCAGATGCTGTTGCACCTCTTCCTCCTGACAACACGCCGTTACCCCCACCCCCACCATGGGCGGTAGGGACAGAACTGCACAAATATGTACCTCTTCCTCCTGACACCATGCCCCCACCCCCACCACCATCATGGGCGGTAGGGACAGAACTGCACCGATATGCACCTCTTCCTCCTTATCAGCCACCCCCACCCCCACCATGGGCGGTAGGAGCAGGCCTTGACCAATCTGCACCAATCACGCATGTGAGACCGTTGATACAGTCTCCTTCAATGGATGATTTGCAGAAAGTCTCAAAATATGTACAACGTTTCGTTCCCGGCCCTATGGGGTCAGCAGGAACAAAAGCGTATCTCAAAGATCTGGATTTCAGATTGAGAGCTTATCCTAATGCTACGGTAGAGGATAAAATCAGTCTGATACGACTCACTTCGGACAGAGAGGTGTTCACCTTCATCGAGCGTCTGCCAGATGCAACGAGGAGGGATTACAACCTTCTGTGTGAAGCTCTGATCAAAGAGTATGACTCTTGCACGGGACCTGCTGGTTTTCCAGCCGCTGACAAGGTCACGCAGGGCAAGAATGAACATCCAAAAGTTTATTACAAAAGAATCTTCCAAGCCTATTTTGGTAACAGAAATGAGACCGGAATGGAAGAAGATGATGGTTTTAAGTTTGTTTTCACCAAAAATCTCCACTCTGATTTTAAAAAATCAGTACAAATGATGGCAAATTTCAGAGAAAAATCCATCAGTGAGATTAAACAGTGTGCTGTGAATGTGTTTGAAGCATGTTCTCATGATAAGACGCCCATTGAAGTGTTTCCTAGTGTAAAGGTTAAACCCCACTCTCTTGAACTAGAAGGACGACGTGCTTCGCCACCTCCTCCTAAGAAAGAGAGAAAACAGTCTGTTCAAAATAACAAACCACGTAATGAAGGTGCACGTTGGGACAAAAATGCTCCTCTTTCAGAGGATGAACGTGATTATCGTAAATGGGGTGAGCGCAGGACGCAACGATATGAGAAACCATATCGGCAGGGGCAGTACGTAAAGGAACCCCCGAAAGACGTACCTGACCGTCCCCCACCTCGGACGAAACGAACCGAGGCGAAAAAATCACAAAAGTTCCAGAAACAAGGCCCTACACCTCTGAACTCGGAAGAGACAGAGAAAATACGCAGGTTGTTAGAAACTTTGAAACACACTGACACGGGAACCCAACCAGGAGCACTTTGCAGTGATGTAATTCCCATTACATCTAATGGCGCGAATGACAACATAACAGATGTCGGTGAAACACACCAAGACATAACTGTTGTTGACTCAAACAACCCCTCATCTGAAGAAGGGGGGGTAAACACACACACAAACGATGGCGAGTCATCGCAAGCTGAACACGCAGAAACAGCTACAGCTGTGCTGACGGTTCAGACAAACCAAGAACACACAGATAAATCTGAACGCATGAAAAAGCGTCAGAAAAAAACCAAAAGGTTTCTGTGTAACTTTATCAGAAAGGGGGCCGCCAAAAAGGCGTACCTGTCAGTAACACTCGAAGGTGTCCTCACACACGAAGCACTCTTGGACGGTGGGGCAGACATAACAATTATGTCAGCTAAACTGTTCGAGGAGCTGAGGACGGCCGCTGCCAGTGTTAACAGGATAATACCTCTCTCTGAATGTGCTATAGAAATGCAGGGTCTCTCAGAAATGAAAACAACCCTGACAGCTATAGCAATGGTTCACATGCAGATTGGCAATATGACACTGTACCACCCGGTACACGTGACCCATGTTGACTCATTCCCATTTTTGGTTGGCCAGGATTTTATAAATCGCTT
>NC_056509.1:8475538-8476676 GCF_014905685.2 Nematolebias whitei
AATCATTGTTACTGTTTTACAGTTAATAAAATTGATTAGTTCACTGTAACATCTAAAATGTTTGAACTAAAACACTTTGATTATCAAACATTTGTAAAACAGTAATGATAATAGAAAAGAGAGTGTTCTTTCACTTGAATTTTCAAGAAAGAAAGTCTCAGGATGGGTGAACCTGTATTTCTGGATTCAAATCAATGAAATGACAGTTTCTGTCCCACAAGGTTCTTAAGGTCAAGGGTTTTGACCTTAGGTCAAGTTCACTACAACTGCATATGAGTGAAAAGTGATTTTTTTTTTATCTTTTTTCTTTTCCATGAGTGTAAAATCTACTTTTGCTGTTGGTAGTATCCATGGTGGTATTGTTGGTAATGGTACTATTGGACTTATTGTTAGGTTTCTTATTTGAACTTCGTGTATCTTCTGATCGATTATCCAACCAAAGCTTCCTGTTTCTCTCTTTGCTTTTTCCCAGCATGGTTTTAAAATGTCTAATGTTGGATGATCCGGGTTATTTCCTTGTAAGTTGATCCAGTAGTTTATTGCTAGCTGTGTTCTTCTCAATTCTAAAGGCATCTCTCCCATCTCTACTTTAAGTGCTGTGGTTGGGGTGGTCCTGAATGCTCCTGTACAGATTCTTAGTGCTTGATGTTGTATATTGTCAAGTTTCTCCAGATGTGTTTTTGCTGCAGATCTATCTTCCATAATCTATAGTTGACCTGATCAGCCCAGTGTATATTCTCTTTAATGCTGTTCTGTCTGCTCCCCATTCATTTCCCGACAAACATTTCATAATATTTAAGACCCTTTTACATTTATCAATAATTTTCTGAATGTGAATATTCCATATTACTTTTTCATCAAACCACATTCCCAAAAACTTTATACTCTTAACTTGTTCTATTTCTTGATTGTATAGTTTCAGTTTTTTGACTTCTGTAATTCTTTTCCATGTAAATATCATTGCCTTTGTTTTTGTCACTGAAAATTTAAACCCCCAATTTATTGCCCATCTTTCTATTTCATTAATAGCCTTCTGTATTTTTTCTACTGTGGTTTCTATATTTCTTCCTTTTTTCCAAATTGCCCCGTCGTCTGCAAAGAGTGAACAGCCCATTCCCTCCTCTATTTCTACAAAAAC
>NC_056509.1:8476776-8489161 GCF_014905685.2 Nematolebias whitei
ACAGTGAACTAATCAATTTTATTAACTGTAAAACAGTAACAATGATTATTTTTTCCTCATGCAAAGTTAGAATTCATGTTAAGGTCTGTTACAGAGTAATTATGCATTTTCTGATTTTCTTTCTTTGAATGAGCAGTGTACGTTTGTTCCAAGGTCGGAGCCGAAGCAGACAAGTGTTGGAACAACTGTCTTGTTTTTAAATCCTCTCAGACGTAAACAGAGAAGTTGGCACCTGTTTCTCCAAACTCGCCCAAACATTTCTCTCGCCTGTCTGAAAACATTTTCAATCTGTTCCATAACATTCTTGCTGTTTTCTGACTTCTAGTAACCTTTTACGTCACAAAACACACCCCTGTCTGGTCGACATTGACCAATAAGAAAACTCCCAAATGAACCGGAAATAGAGCCCTTTAAAATGTCGGTACTTCCTAGTTCTCTCAGAGTTCTGTGAGTTGCCGTTGGAGTCGGGCTGGAGAGTTTGCAGCTCCAGTCGTTTGGGAGAACAGAAGTCCAGCCATGATAAGGCTCTTCCGAGATTGGGATTATAACATCTTCCACCTCTGAGTGGAACTCGGACGAACCCCACTCATGTGAGGTCCACTGGCTGAGGTGAACTTGTGTCAGACGGAATATCGTCACTACTTCGGACGAGTCACAGCCATCCTATGGAGACGCTGGACAGGTAGCGTTAACTGGAACTCCGTATCCGCTGATTCATCTTCAGAGAGGTAACGAGTCAAGTTCACTACCGAGCGTACCGAGGAAAGCTGGGTTCGAATGGAGAGTGTCGTTTCTGGTCAACACTCTCCCTCACACACCATCTTTTACTCCCTTTAAACTTCATTTTCCATCTTTAAATTCTTCTATCAAGTAGAAATCATTCCAGATATTTTAGAAATGTCTGTGTAAAGTGCTCATCCACCGCCGTGTGGATAATTGATCATAATTGTATAGCTCGCTAAATTAGCCATGTTGTTATTCTTCAATGTGCCAAATTGATGTAAATGTTTGATGTTAAACTTTGATTCTGTAAATAAATGACCACATTCATTTTGATGGGTCAAAGATAAATAACGTCTCACGATACATTTTATTAAATTCAATGCACGTTATATACAGTCCAGAAAAATGAAAGAACTCGTTTAATTTATGAATATATCATGCATATGTTCATCTACATAGTACAGAAATATATAAATAATTATTATGGTTCAGATTTACACAGATGCATCAAAAGAGACAACAGGGAAAACAGGAATAGCAATTATCATACCAGAGTTCCATAAGAAACAAGTTAAACGGATTACAAATGGATTGTCAGTATACACCGGGGAAATGTTAGCAGTATTATTAGCAGTACAATGGATAGAAGAAGTCAGACTATTAAAAACAATAGTATGTTCAGATTCAAGTTCATCACTTACAAGCTTACAGCACAGCCACTCAGACAGCAGACCAGACATTTTATTAGAAATCCAGCAAGCATTATTCAGAATAATGATGATGGGTTTGGAAGTTGTATTTCTGTGGGTACCAGCACACACTGGGGTTGATGGAAATGAAGCAGCAGACAGGGAAGCAAAAAGAGCAACAACACAACAAGTTAACTTTTAAAATAACTACAAGCAAATCAGAAGCAAGAAGCATGGTTAAACAAAAACTGAAGGAAAAGTGGCAGAAAGAATGGAATGAAGAAAACAAAGGAATATGTTATTATAAGATCCAAAGAAGAGTGGGAGAGATGAGAACAGGAGGGAGAAACAGAAGAGAAGAGAGATTAGTAACAAGACTGAGATTTGGACACACTGGACTGAACAACACATTATTCACACTACAAAAACATGAAACAGGAAATTGTCAGTATTGTGGAGAGACAGAAACAATAGAGCATGTGATTTTAAGTTGTCAGAGATATGAGAGATAAAGAAGACACATGATGGAGGAACTTAGAAAGATTAAAGAAACATTTAATATAAAAAACATACTACAGAAAGAGTCAGGAAGTAAAAGTGTAAAAATTTTGATAAGGTTCTTCATTAAAACAAAGCTGATCAATAGGATATGATTAGGACAGACAACACATACACAAGTAAATAGATTTTTTTTTAAATTATTATTTTAAAAAGCGTTCTGACCCACACCCCATACCAGTCGGTGGCGGTAATGCACACCATAAGTTGTTTGCCAACCGCCAATAAAAACTGAAGAAGAAGAAGAAGAAGGTCCGAGATACTGTTGTGGAGAAGTTTAAAGATGGATTTGGATACAAAAAGATTTCCCAAGCTTTAAACATCCCAAGGATCATTGTGCAAGCAATCATATTGAAATGGAAAGAGTATCAGACCACTGGAAATCTACCAAGACCCGGCCATCCCTCTAAACTTTCATCTGGAACAAGGAGAAGACTGATCAGAGATGCAGCCAAGAGGCCCATGATCACTCTGGATGAACTGCAGAGATCTACAGCTGAGGTGGGAGAGTCTGTCCATAGGACAACAATCAGTCGTACACTGCACAAATCTGGCCTTTATGGAAGAGTGGCAAGAATAAAGCCATTTCTCAAAGATATCCATAAAAAGTGTTGTTTAAAGTTTGCCACAAGCACCTGGGAGACACACCAAACATGTGGAAGAAGGTGCTCTGGTCAGAAGAAACCAAAATCGAACTGTTTGGACACAATGCAAAATGATATGTTTGGCATAAAAGCAACACAGCTCATCACCCTGAACACACCATCCCCACTGTCAAACATGGTGGTGGCAGCATCATGGTTTGGGCCTGCTTTTCGTCAGCAGGGACAGGGAAGATGGTCAGAATTGATGGGAAGATGGATGGAGCCAAATACAGGACCATTCTGGAAGAAAACCTGATTGAGTCTGCAAGAGACCCGAGACTGGGACGGAGATATATCTTCCAAAAAACAAAAGACAATGATCCAAAACATGAAGCCAAATCTACAATGGAATGGTTCACAAATAAACATATCCAGGTGTTGGAATGGCCAAGTCAAAGTCCAGACCTGAATCCAATCGAAAATCTGTGGAAAGAGCTGAAGACTGCTGTTCACAAACGCTCTCCATCCAACCTCACTGAGCTCGAGCTGTTTTGCAAGGAAGAATGGGCAAGAATTTCAGTGTCTCCATGTGCAAAACTGATAGAGACAAACCCCAAGCAACTTGCAGCTGGAACTGCAGCAACAGGCGGCGCTACAAAGTATTAACGCTAGGGGGCCGAATAATATTGCACGCCCCACTTTTCAGTTTTTTATTTGTTAAAAAAGTTTGACACATCCAATAAATTTCATTCCACTTCACAATTGTGTCCCACTTGATGTTGATTCTTCACAAAAAAGTAAAATTTCATTTTTTTATGTTTAAAGCCTGAAATGTGGCAAAAGGTTGAAAAGTTCAAGGGGGCCGAATACTTTCGCAAGGCATTGTACATATCGTATTTTTCCAATCCAACCTGCAGTGATTTCCGATCCATGATGCATATTGGCTTCAAACTATGGAATGGATTTCCTGAATGGAGGCGTGTCTCATGAGCCCAGAGTAATAAGACCCGCCTCACATTCAGGAAATCCATTTCATAGTTTGCAGCCAGCTACAACGTGAGGGCTGTTAGCAGCACAGTGGCTAACAGCTAACCCACTTTTCATCGAAACATGTCCACTGTGTGCAAGTATTTTACACTAGAAACACCACAAAACAAGACAGCAACGTGCAATGTCTGCAGAGCCATAGCGCCACATTAAACCATGGTAAAGTTAGTTTTACGTTGGACATTTGATCTCCGTGACTTCAGCGGTCTGCTGCTCTCGCTGAACCCGTAGCAGGCAGCCCGACCGTGGTCAGCCGCATCCAGTCTGCACCGTTCAGTCTGCCCGTCTCTGAGGAGGGGCAGACTAAGCGTGGCTGACCGAAATCAGGTTGCCTGCTACGGATTGAACTAAAAGAAGACATCGCTGAAGCCACGAAGTTCGAATGTTTACCAAGAAGTTACTAAACTTCATCATAATTAATGACCAACCACTATCAGTTGTAGAAAATGAAGAATTTCTCAGCTTGATACTTGCAGCCAAGATATAGTTTAACCTCCAGGAGATATTTATCAGTACAACAGTATACAATCATAAAAAAATATGATTTTAAAATTACAAGAAAATTACATAAAAACTAAACGAAACAAAAACAGCTACATTATAAAGCGATGTAAAATACTAAAAATTATGTCTGTGTTGGTTTATGCCACAAACTTAGCAGATGTTTAAAGCCATTTTTAAAATTTTTATTTAATTCATTTATTCATTCATTTAAAAGAGACCAAATAAACAACAAATTCATCAAAAAGAAAACATTGAATGAAAAGAGTGCAGAAAGAAGAAAACAATTCTTATATCTCCCCCTTATTTACCCCCCCCCCCCCCCCCCCAAACTTTAAACAAACAATCACTTAAACTAATCACTTTAATATCCACTCCAGGAAAAAAAAATTGTGTTATCAGAATTTAATTCTAACTTTGAAACTTATCCAACATTAATAAAACTTACCTCAAGTTGCCTTTTTGGACATGCATGAATATATTTATACAAATTGTACTTGAGAGGAGATTATTACAGCCTCATAAAATCATTGATGATCATGATATCGGAACTGGATCGGTATTGGACAATATCCAGATTTAGGGATCGGATCAGATCGGTACTTAAAAAAATGTGGATCGGTGCATCCCTAATAATAATCAGGTCTCTCTTGTAAATGAGTCCCCGAGGCTCTTCCTCTGCCATCTGATCCAACTTACTACCAGGTGGTGATCAGTTGACAGCTCAGCTCCTCTCTTCACATGAATGTCCAAAACAAATGGCTACAAATCAGATAACACAACTACAAAGTCAATCATCAATCTACGACCTAGGGCATCCTGGTGCCAAGTGCACTTATGGATACCCTTATGTTCAAACATGGTGTTTATGATGGACAAACTATGACTAGCACAGAAGTCCAACAACGGAACACCACTCAAGTTCAAAGAGGTCGTTCCTCCCAATCACACCCCTCCAGGTCACACTGTCATTACCCACATGGACATTCATCCAGCAGAATAAAGGAGATCCCAGCTGGAACACCTTCCAGCACCACCCCCAAGGACTCCAAGAAGGCCTGATACTCTGAACTGCCATTTGGCATGTAGGCACAAACAATTGTCAGAGTCCGTTCCCCCAGGCACAGAGAAACTATCCTCTCATCTACCGGGGAAAACTCTAACACACAGACACCAAGTTGTGGGAGCTAAAGTAGACCCACATCAGCTCGGCACCTTTCACCATGGGCAACTCCAGAGTGAATAAAGTCCAGCCCCTCTAAAGGAGATTGTTCCAGAACCCATGCTGTGCGTCGAGGTGAGCCCAACTATATCTAGTTGATACCTCTCAACCTCACGCACAAGCTCAGGCTACTTCCCCACCAGAGAGTTCACATTCCATGTCCCAAAAGCCACATTTGGTAAGCCAAGGTCAGAGCGCCAAAGCCTTCAGCCACTGCCCATGGAGACGTGTACCCAACTTTTATGGTCCCTCTTGCAGATGGTGGGCCCACAGGAAGGCAAATATATGTTGAGCCCGACCGGGCCCCATGGGTAGAGACCCAGTCACCAGGTGCTTGCTGATGAGCCCCTCCCCCAGGCCTGGCTCCAGGGTGGAGCCCTGGTAACCAAGGGCCACGGAGTTCCTTGATTTGTGTTGTCCATCAAAAGTCTTCAGAATCACTCTTTGTCTGGCCTGTCACCTAGAAATAATCTGCCTTGGGAGACCCTGCCAGGGGTAATTAGAATTGCCCAGACAGCAGAGCTCCTAGGATCATTCAGGCCCACCATCTCCTCCACTAGATAAGGTGATAATTCAAGAATTCATTCATTGTTCAAAACAATGTTTGTTTTTATGATTATGAGATTTCTACTAATACTAAATTGATCTTTTGACAGTTACTAATGTGCACGTGTAAAATCAGGCCCACACTCCAGATTCATCCATTGCTATTTCTGGTAGGGATGCACCAATTGTAGTTTTCTGGCCGATCACCGATTTCTAAAAAGTCTGACCCGCCGATTCCGATTTTGTCCGTTACCGATTTTGTTTTATAAGAGACTCTGTCAGGTGTTATAAGGTCACAATGCACCTTCAATTTTCCAATCTTATTTTATTGAAAAACATACCCTTGAACAATATCCTAGAAGCAATACAAACTGGTTTTAACTGGCCATGAGGTAGTGCTCTGAAATATAAATGAAATTTAGACAATTGTTGTTAAAACTAAAAAAAAATCGGTAAAATCGGTTTCTCATGCAAGTATCAGTCGATTTCCATTCATCCCTTATCCTTTACCCGCTTCTTCTATTTTGGGTCACGGGGGGTTGCCGGTGCCCATGTCCGACAGTCACTGTGCGAGGGGCGGGGTACACCCTGGATGGGTCGCAAGTCCACCACAGAGCCACATAGAGACAAACAACCATTCACTTTCCTACTCTCACCTAGGGACAATTCAGAGTTACCAATCAGCCTAACATGCATGTTTTTGGTCTGTGGGAGGAAACCGGCGTACCCGGAGAAAACCCACGCATGCATAGAGAGAACATGCAAACTCCACCCAGGAAGGCCCCTGGACCAGGATTTGAACCGGGGACCTGCTTGCTGAGATTCGGCAGCTCTACCAGGTGCACCACCGTGCTGCCCTCAGTCGATTTCCGATTTCCCAAAATTAAGGTAATCGGGGCCCCTAATTTCTGGTATATAAATCTTCATTCAACTCTAGTCATTTGGTACTTTACACCTGGCTTTTTATTTACTTTTATTTACAAACATATTTTTTCATTGATATTTTAAGATGTGGTAGTGAAATGTACTCTACATGCCCTGTTTCCAGGTGTCTAGGTGTTTGAATGACTGCACTGCAACAATGCACCCCAAGACGGATACTGCCGAGCAGAGGGCATGATTTATCCACTAACAGGCACAAAGGCAGAACCAGGGGTGGCCAATGGTGGCCTTTCCCACCAAAAATTTATTTTTTGCTGGCCACCTCAATCATTTCAGGAAACTATACTTTTAAGCAATATAAAAGCTAGAAAGCACATTTAGTAAGTTCTATTTCATATAGGCTTCACCCTTTAAGGCTATCGCTAGTGGGTTTATCCCGTCGTGCGCAGTGTGGCACTGAAAAATTTAGTCCCTGCTGCATGGGCCTCACCCCTGGTCCATATAAATTATGGTGAGACCGGGTAATCGGCTCCCATTTTTTCTTCAGCAAGCAACCAGCACTGCTTTACAAGAACACGATGTCCAGCACCAGCATCATCCACCTGTGCCCATCCTGCAAGACTGGCTACATGCTGAGTTTCGACCGGCATGACATCTGTGAAGGATGCCTTGGTCTCCGCCACGTCGACCTCGCCTCCTCCTGCCGTCTCTGTGACCTCCTCCCTCCTGATGAGAGGCAGAGATGAGCAGCCTTGTTCAAGGCTAACATCGAGGAGTGCCTCGCCACGATGGGGGACTGTTTGCTATACGATGCCATCGCCTTTTTTGACGCCGAGTCACGGAGCGAATCGGATGATTCCTCCAGAAAAGGCGACGTCAGCAGCAGCCCCACTGCTCATTCCCTCCTGGAGCGCATAGTGTTGGAATGGGGGGGCCGAGCGGATGCCCCCCCCCCCCCCCCCCCCCCCCGGGCCTTTCCACATCGACAAACACACCTCTCCCAGCCGTCGGTGCTCTCCTCTCAGAGCTGCTTGGCATAATCCAGGAGGCGGCTGACACGAAGGGACTTTCCATCCCTCTCCTCCCCCTGCCCAGATCGGATGATCTAGCAGGAAGGTTTGGCTCCACCCCGGCTCGCCTCCCTGACCCCATCTGGCCTCGTTTCCCAGCAGTGACGTCCTACTGGAACGAGGCTGCAGCCGGACCTGGTAAGCTGAGGGTGCCTGTCTCCACCTTCACCCCCATCACCAGAGTGGAGAGGTTTACTGAGCAGAACTTTCCCTCGGCACCCCCCCGGAGCCAAGCCTGGTGGAAGCACTCAGAGCAAAAGTGTCCAGGTTGGACCAACGTCCCGTCCCTCCAGAGAGACATGACCAGACGGTGACGTTGCTTTCCAATCAAAGCCACCAGTGTGCTTTCCAGGCAGCCGCAGCGAACAACAATGTTGCCCTACTGGCCTACAGCATTTCCAAAAGGCTGGAGGACACAGACCTGCCTGACGAGATGAGAAGCTCACTCTGCAAAGCGTCTGACGTCATCCTGAACCTGTGCACCTCCTCTGTGGTCTGCCTGTCTCGCATTGCCGCCTGGATGACGATGATTCAGAGGTCCTCCTGGCTCCCCATCCATGCCGGAGAAGCTGCAGAAGGACCTGGGCCCAATCAAGACGGATGCGCTGTTTGGGGCCAATTTCAAGGCCATGCTTGAAAAGTCGAAGAAGTCAGAGGAGGTGTCGGAGACTGTGCACCACCTGATAAAGCTGCAGCCCTCCTCCTCCCCCCCCCCCCCGCCCGCTGGAGAGATTGCCGTGGCCAGAAGCAGCAGCAGAGACGTTCCACAGATACAGCAGTGACCTCCTGCTCCGCTCCACCGCCGCCCCCTCCCGCCAGAGAACAGTACTTCTCGTGGCAACCAGCGACTCAGCGTTTCCCCAGAGACCGCCAACAGGCGCCGCCCTGGAACAACCAGTCGCAGGGCCCATGGGGGAGAAGACACAAGAAATGACTCTTTGCGGAAAATGTGTGTGTGTGCATAATGATGACCTGAGTTTTAAAATGAAACGAAAACATCATTCAGAGTGTAAAGTGTCTTCTGCTTCCAGCCTGACTGTCAGATTGAATGATCTCACAGCGGCCTCTCTTCACACATCCTCCACACAAAACGAGCCAGTAACTTCAAAACAGGTTTTTAAAAGTCACAGCAGCTCAAGAAATCACACAAAATGCTCGCTTGACACAGTAGCTATAAATGATTCTTTTCAGCAGACCGAGCTCAGAAAAGACCCTCGCTTTCAGCCCAGGTTGTTTTCTGAAATTTCTGACTGCAGCGGGAGCAAACGCGTTTCGCCACGGCAACTACAGTCTCCACCCAAACGGCGTTGCATTTCTAAAAGCACTCACACCTCTTCTCAGTGTGCGTGAGCTCACATCAACTCTAATGTGAGCCCGCAGCCTAAGTGCAGCACAGAGGCGTTCCCAGGGCCCTTACAGGGAGGTCACCCCTTGGGTCGCTCGAGGAGTATCTCTGGAGCAACTGATGGCGTTGGGGGCCTTAACTTGGCTAAAGTCCGTAAAGGACATGACACAACACAGAAACGCATGCCCGCTCCACGAGCGTTACGCAGTGTGGCAGCGAGTGTGTTCCCTGGACAGATGGATGAACCGTCTTATCAGCAGAGGTTACACGCTGCAGTTCACAGCTCAACCCACACCGTTCAGAGGGATTATAGAGACGGTTCTGTCTACTCCAGAACAGATCTCGTCTCTCCACTCAGAAGTCCAGGAATTACTGATAAAAAATATAATTTCCAAGGTTCCCAGTGGAGAGGAAACACAGGGTTTTACTCACGTTACTTCCTGGTCCCGAAAAAGACCGGAGGAATGAGACCCATCCTCGACCTGTCCATGTTCAACAAATCAATCATGGAGAGACAATTCCACATGCTGACAACCAAGCAGCTGTTGGACAACATTCACCAGAACAATTGGTTTACCTTCATAGATCTAAAAGATGCTTATTTTCACATACCAATCATTCCAAAACACAGAAAGTTTCTGCGCTTTTCCTTCCAAGGGACCCAGTACCAGTTCGGCTATTCCCTCGCCCCACGCACGTTTTCGAAATGCGTAGAGACGGCTCTGCAGCCGTTACACAGAGCAGGAATGAGAATTATTTTTTATCTGGATGATCTGCTGCTGTTAACTCAATCCAGGCAGGAAAAAGCTATGCAAAAAAAGCGCTGACGTCACACCTGCTAAACCTGGGTTTCGCCATAAACTGGGAGAAGAGTTCGGTTCTCCCAGCCCAGATGATCGTTTATCTGGGAGTGGAGCTAAACAGTCACTATGAGAGCCCGCTTATCACAGCCGAGAGCCGAAGCTCTTAAAGATCAGCTCCGCCGCATAAAACCCAGCAGAGCAGTAACAGCCATCTCTATGATGAAACTTTTGGGTACGATGTCTTCAGCTCACGCTGTGGTTCCGCTGGGCTTACTCCACATGAGATGCCGTCAGAGATGGTTCGCCCGCCTGCACATAGATATGGTGCGTCAGAAGAGATGGATGATCTCTGTGCCCCCCTTCGTGGAACCGACCTGAATCACTGGGGAAACCCTCTCACTCTGTCAGAGGGAGTTCCTATCACACGTCACACGTCTCAGTTTTCACAGATGCATCCCTGTCAGGCTGGGGAGGAACGTGCCTGTCTCAGGCGGTGGGGGCGCTGTGGCCACCTCAAAAATCAGCTCATATAAACATTTTGGAATGTCTCACAGTTTGGAATGTGATTCAGTATTTTGCTTCCCTGTTATGGAATCAACATGTTCTGATCCACACAGACAACAAAGTGACTGCAGCTTACATAAACCGGCAGGGGGCGTGCACTCAGCCCAACTGTTACGCATTGCGAGACAACTGCTGTGTTGGGCACACAAAAACCTGCTTTCCATCACAACAGTGTACATCCCCGGCGTCCTGAACAGAGGAGCGGACATAATGTCAAGGGGCGGTCTGCGCCACGGAGACTGGAGTCTCCATCCCGAGCTGATTTCTTGGATCTGGAGCAGGTTCGGCCGAGCAGCAGTGGATCTGTTTGCCACATGGGAGAACGCCCAGTGTCAATTATGGTTCTCACTGAGCCCACGGGACGACCCACCATTAGGAGTGGACGCTTTTGCCCACAGCCCATGGCCAAAAATGCTCCTTTACGCATTTCCTCCAGTCCCTCTAATATCACGGTTTCTGAACCAAGGAAGAACTGTCAGACATCCTTGTAGCCCCGGAGCGCGTGAGCGCCCAGTGTTTCCCAAACCTGCAACGTCTGTTATCGGGTCGACCATGGAAACTGCCGTGGAGTGATGATGCTCTCCTCCAGGCAGGAGGAGCGATCAGGAGTCACCCAGAAATAGGCCAGCACCTTTGGGTCTGGCCACTGAGCGGATCCGCTTAGAGAAGATGGGTCTCTCTCAGAAAGTGGTGTGCACAATCCAAGACTCACTAGCTGCTTCTACCACAGCGCTGTACACATCAAAATGGACAGCTTTTCAACGCTGGTGCACGGAGAAAGGTGTAGAGGCCATCTCATGTCCACTAGGTGGCATGCTGTCCTTTCTGCAGCAGCTGATGGACAGAAATTTAACTTTCAGCACAATTAAAACTTATGCTGCAGCTATTTCTTCCTGTCACAAAGGCTTCAGTGACAGAACAGTTTTTAATCATCCGCTGATGAAGCATTTCCTAAAAGGTGTACGGAGACACAGACCTGTGTCATGCCCACTAGCTCCACAGTGGGACTTAACGATGATTCTGCGAGCTCTGATCAAAGCTCCTTTTGAGCCTTTAGATCAGGTGTCACTTAAATTCCTGTTGCTTAAAACAGCCCTGCTGTTAGTTCTGACATCAGCAAAGAGAGTGAGCGATTTAGCTGCACTCTCTGCTGCCCTGTCATGCCTCGGGATTCAATCTGATGGTAGCTCAGCTGCGCTGAGATCTAACCCAGCCTTCATACCCAAAAACATCACAAGTTCATTTAAATCGAGAATGATAACCTTGGAGGGGTTTTATCCCCCCTCACACACATACACACACACTCAAATCAGAGGATAAAGCATCATTTAATCTCCTCTGTCCTGTGCGCGTGCTGGCATGTTACATAGCACGCACAACTCCTCTGTGGCAGACTCAGCGTCTGTTTGTGTATTATAGCAACATCTCTGCAGGTCGCCCGTTATCCGCTCAGCACCTTTCACACTGGCTGTGTGAGGCTATTTCTGAATCTTACAGGGCATCAGGATTGGAGCCTCCAGAGAATCTCAGAGCTCATTTCATCAGAGGAATTGCATCTTCTACAGCTTTGCATGGAGGGATGACTGTGGAGGACATTTGTACGGCAGCCACTTGGACATCGCCTTGTTCATTTATTCGCTTCTATCTGTGTAAGAGTGAGACTCACTGCAGCTCCAAGATGGCCGCTAATCATCATCAGCTGACGGCCATCCACCTGATGAGCTACTACCATATTTAAGGCTGCAGTCAAGTCCTACTCTTCGCTGGAGCATTGTTCCCTTATTACGGTACTGATGCTTCCAGTCAGTCTTGTGTTTATGCCAAGAGATACTTACCTTGTTTTTGTGTGCC
>NC_056509.1:8489171-8493335 GCF_014905685.2 Nematolebias whitei
CTGAGAAGAGACTCAGATCGCCAGGAGGCGATCCGTGAGGGGGGGGGTACTGTAAGAGTGAGACTCACTGCAGCTCCAAGATGGCCGCTAATAATCATCAGCTGACGGCCATCCACCTGATGAGCTACTACCATATTTAAGGCTGCAGTCAAGTCCTACTCTTCGCTGGAGCATTGTTCCCTTATTACGGTACTGATGCTTCCAGCCAGTCTTGTGTTTATGCCAAGAGATACTTACCTTGTTTTTGTGTGCCTACAGCCACCTCGTTTCGACCTTCCTCGTGTGGATTCATGTTTTTGGTGCCTTGCCCTCCTGCCACGTGCCTGACCTGCCTCTCCTCTGTGACTCAGTTGGATTCCTTCAGGACACCTCCATCTCCTCCATCTGTAAGACCAAACAAAGAAATTGTATATTGTTTGAGACAACTCCTTGGCCTATCCCTTCCTGACGTTACGCTTCCTCCTTCAGGGATTCCAGAGGAACCAGCTTGTACATTTGTAAATATCACTGTAAATAATAAACACTGTCACTTTTACTACCTCGCCTTGTGTCGTTTCGGGTCTCGTTATCAACTGGGTTGCCCATAATCCTAACAATCTGCGTGATGTTTCAGCTTTCTCCACAACCCATTCTGTTCTTAGTGTTCTAACAGAATGAATCTTACTGTTTTCATGGAATTTTGTTTTAAACTCACATCTGTCAGCATGTAATTACAGTGTGAGATATTTATTATAAGTCACAAGTTGTGACTGCTGTTTTTATTGTTACTAATCAGTTCATGACTACTGTTACCAATCAATTCATTTGATTACTAATCAGTTCATTTGTTATTAATCAGTTCATATTGAAGAGCTGTTGACCTGCTCTGCTCACTGTTACACGGTTACAATTTGCAACCTCTGTTCTTTTCCATTCTCGGCAGCAGGACTGCTTTCAGCCTCCCCCTTTTTCCCGTCATAAACCTTTTCTCTCTGGGGCTTTCCTGTGCATGGAACGCATAATTATGCAGCGCGCTCCTGTGCGTGGTTCGCGTAATTACGCAGCGCGCAATTATGCACACAGAAGGCTGAGTGACAAAATATTTTTTGGTGCAAGCTGGCGCTTCATATTGTGTCTGAATTGACCCAGTGAGGCATAGACTACATCCTGCTTCGCCTTTAACCCACTAGTGATAACCTTAAAGGGAGAAGCCTATATGAAATAGAACATTGGTTACGTGCTGTAACCCCAGATTCTATGAGTATAGGCACAGCCCTTTAAGCTCTGGGTCTCACTAGTTCCTAAATGGCTGAAGAAAAAAGCTATTTGGGAGCCAATTACCCAGTATCACCGTAATTTATACGGACCGGGGATGAGGCCCACACAGCAGGTGGGCATGGACTAAAGTTTTCAGTGCTGCGCTACACACGACGGGATAAACCCACTTAAAAGGCTGCACCTATACTCATAGAATCTGGGGTTACAGTACGTAACCAACGTTTTCCAGCTCACAACACAGACGGATGGAGGGTACAGTTTATCGTTGATCGCAGGGGGATCCGTAGGCCGGCTGTGGCTGAGTAGTTAGAGCGGTCGTCCTCCAATGCAAAAGTTGGGGGTTCGAATCCACCAGCAGTCACATGCTGAAGTGTCCCTGGGCAAGACACTGAACCCCACATTGCCTCCGATATGTGTCCCGTTTGTGTATGAATATGATAAAGCACTGATTAGTCTCTTTAGAATGATTTGTTCAATTTGCTTTGTAGAGATCTAGTATAGAGCTGTATAAATGGGTAAATGAGGGCACAAATTGTAGTGTAAAGCACTTTGAGTGTTTTGATCAGATAGAAAGGCGCTGTATAAGTACAATCCATTTACAGTCCATTTACCCTGAAGACCTGCGATAAGTGAAAAATCACGAAGTAGGAATAATAGTACAAGTAGTAAGTTGCAGTTTATTTTAGTATATATATATATATATATATATATATATATATATATATATATATATATATATATATATATATATAAAAGCATTTTAAACACTTTCAACACACTATTGCATTATTCTAAACAATGTTTCTAAACTCTAAATGCTCTAAAAGAACACAGAATGTCATGATTTCAGCTTCCTGCATCCTCTGCTCTTTGGCACTTTCAATCGCTCTTGGCCACGCTCACTTCTCGCTTTGCACGGAGAACAGCTGATCAGCTGCAGCAGGAAGCTTATCCTGCAGTGTGGGCTGCACACAGACTGCAGGAGGAAGCTTTTTCTGCATCTGTGGGCTGAACAAAGAGGTGGCAGGGGCTAAATAATTTTAAATAATTGATTTTAAATAAAAATTCCATGCCAATCATGCGGTTCATTCATCAATCAGCCAATTGTGTGTCATATCCAATCTTATTTTGAAAAACCGTGATAGAGCGAGTCGGCGAAAAATGAACTGCGAAGTAGCGAGGGACTACTTTACTGTACTACTACTGTATATATATATATATATATATATATATATATATATGTAGTAGTCACGTAGGAACGTGCCACTAGTTGTAGTATGACAATATATGAGAAATATATGCATACATTTTCACGAGTTCCTCATCTTTCTGGCTGTGTAATGTCGTGCCTTGAATTTAACAGAAATATAACGAGAGACGTTATTATCTTTGACCCATCAAATCAATGCGGTCATTTATTTTCAGAATCAAAGTTTAACATCAAACATTTACATTAATTTGGCAAAATATGAAAATAATAACAGACAAGTTTCACAGAAAAGGGACATCGATCACTCGGCGGTGAACGAGGACTTTGCTTCAGATATTTCTAAAATATCTGTACTGATTTTATGAGAAAGAGGAGAGTTTTAAGATGAAATGGAGATTTATCTTACAGAGAAATATGTGAGGGAATTAATCTGTTTGACCAGAAATTGCACGCTCCATCAGATATCAGCTTGCCCACGGTACACTTGGTCGAAAATAGAACCATCTACCTTGATGATGAACTCAGCGTCGGCGTAGGTTCCTTTCTGACTCTTTTCAGCGTCTCCGTGAGAACTACCAAACCCTCATAGAGTCGTACGTGGTTTTCAAACAGAAATTATAATCCCAAAACGTCTCTGGACCATCTTGAATGCGTTTGCACCCAAGAACTCTGAACTCCTTTCATTCTTCAGAACTTCTCAGACTCTTAATTGTCAGCAACTCTCTAGTTCTTCATCTCCCGAATTCTTTTCCATTCTCCCATGAACTGGGAAGTTGCCACATTTTAAATGGGTCGACTTCCGGTTCAATTTAGAGCTTTCTGATTCGTGGATGTACCAGAAAGAGGTGTGTTTTTGTGACGTAAGATGTTATCTAAGCCAAGGTCAGAGAATGAGATTGTTCAACAACTGACAGAGAGATTATTGCAGAAAAGCAGACTTCGTGGAGTCAACTCTTGGTAATCTTCTGAAAAAGTTTAAACATGACATCTTTCTCGGTAAACATTTTAGTTGACCGAAAACCGACCTTTCACATACTTACAAAACTTAGCTCATTTCAGACAGAAAATCAAGAAATGCATATTAACCTGATTTCTTCTTTGAATGAGGAATAAAAATCATTACTTACTGTTTATGTGAAATAAAAATGAGTAGTTCTTTTCAACCTGTAACATTGAGTGAAACTAACACAATTTGATTATTAAACATTTGTAAAACAGTAATGATTATAGAGAATTGTCTTTTCTGCTTGATTAATTCAAGAAAGAAAGTCACCAGATGGCTCAGACTGTATTCAGATCAATGAAAATAACAGTCTCTGTCCATCTGATAGATTTGAGGTCATCAGGGTCAGATCAGGGTCAGATCAGGTTCACTACAGTCCCCCCTTTGGAAATCATCACCTGTCCATGGGGATGAATTCCAACCGTGAACTTAGACCTTCAAATGTCCTTGAGCTTGATGTAATCCAGCAAGGAAGACCAAAGTCAGAAGTAATCCAGCAAGGAAGACCAAAGTCAGAAGTAATCCAGCAAGGAAACAAAGTCAAGGTAATTCCACAATGTTCTTGGTATTCCATTGTGTTGATTATAATCCCATATCGTCTCGATAATTCCATTGTAGCAATGCTTTAACCCCTTGGAAACAGAGTCTGTAATCCATTGGAAAAAGTCATATAATCCACAACGGTAAATCCACA
>NC_056509.1:8493435-8499620 GCF_014905685.2 Nematolebias whitei
ACCAGCCTGTCCAGGAGATCATTGATGACCTTTTGGTCAAAGGTATAATCAGACAATGTAATAGCACCTACTCTGCGCCTCTATGGCCAGTTTTAAAACCAAATGGTAAGTGGAGACTTACCATAGACTACAGGAAGCTAAATAAACAAGTACCTTTATCCAGGTGGCCAATGACTCAGCTCCATCAGGAACTGCCAAAGGTCACCGATGGTAAGTACTTCTCGACCCTCGACGTCGCCTCTGGTTTTTGGACCATCCCTGTGCGTGCCGAGGATCAACACAAACTAGCTTTCACTTTTGGCAGCCGACAATACACCTTTACCAGGTGTCCCTTTGGCTACGCTAACTCACCTGCAGAGTTCAACATCTTCTTGAACAAAGCATGTCCAGACGCCCACGAGCGTGGGACACTATACACTGGCATGCATGTGTTTGTGATATGCTGCCGGGACGGAATCTTATATCTGGGCTCTAACGTATGAATCAAATCCTGAAATCCTTCCCCCTCCACTATATTGTACGGCCATAAGCCCTTAGCTATAAAACGGGTTATTGATGCCGTTATATCCTTAGCTCGTGATGAACTGTCGCCGAGTTGCCCGTAAAATTTAGTGATAATGTTACCCGTCGCTCTCTGTGTGGCAGCTGCCTGCTCCTGCTCGTTGTTATGGGGCTCGAGAAGTTCGCCATACTCCTCTCTGTGTTTTCTCGTTGCATGTTGGTCAAGGTTTGTTGTGCTACCAGTGTACTTCAGAGGTGCTCTGCATAGCTTACAAATAGCATGGTTTTTGTCGAGTTTTCCGTCCTTCTTGTAAAACCCGAAAACGTTCCACACTTTAGACTTTTGTCTGGCTGCTGTATTGAAAATCTTTCTCGGTGACCCGCTAACGCTGCTACTATTTACATCCATTCTTGTTGTCTTGGTGATCTACGGAGCATGCGTGAGAATAGCTTTGCGGGCATTTCCGACTCTCGCGTTGTTTTATAAACGCACTGTCAACCGAGCTAGTCTCGCGATACCCGGTTCATGTCTCTTCAACCCGTTCATCTCAGCATTTGTGGCTGGTTGCTGTCGATTTATACGGCTGCTACCGACACAACCATATCGCTAGCTTGTCAAATCGGATATCCGGTCGTATCGGTTTATCTATAACAACCCTACAAGCTACCCTGCAGAGCAAACTCATTTCAACCACCCGTATCCACATTCTCATTCTTTTGGTCACTACTTAGAGCTTGTGACCATAGCTAAGGGTAGGAACGTAGACGACCAATAAACGGAGAGCTTTGCCTTACAACTCAGCTTCCTCTTCACCACAATGGACTGGCACAGAGTGTACAATACTGCAGACGCTGCACCAATCTCACGCTCCATCCTTCCCTCACTCGTGAACAAACCCTGAGATACTTGAACTCCTCCACTTGAGGCAGAACCTCACCCTTGACCCGAAGACAACAATCCACTCTTTTCCGACTGAGGACCATGGCCTCAGATTTGGAGGTCTCATCCCAGCTGCTTCACACTCAGCTGCAAACTGCTCCAGTGAGAGCTGAAGATCACGGCAATGGCTCGTCAACAGGACTACATCATTTGCAAAGAGCAGAAATGGAATCTTGAGGCCACCGAACATGAAGCCCTCTGCTCCATGGCTGCACTGAGAAATTCTGTCCATAAAATCGGTGACAAAAGGCAGCCCTGTCGTAGTCCAACTCCCACCCTGAAGGGGTCCGACTTACTACCGGCAATGCAAACCAAACTCTCGCCTCGTTTGTATATGGGCCGAACAGCCCGTAGCAATGGGCCCCCAATCCCATACTCACAATCTCCCACAGTGTACCTCAAGAAACACGGTCAAAAACTTTCTCCAAGTCCACAAAACACATGTAGACTGGATTGGCAAACTCTTATGGCTCCTTGAGGACCATAGTGAGGGTAAAGAGCTGGTCTAGTGTTCCATGGCCAGGATGGAACCCGTATTGTTTATCTTGGATCTGAGAAGAAGCATGGACAACCTTGCGGCCACAGCTCAAGGCAGCTACTTCAACAAGGGGTGCATAACATCAATATCATAATTGGGGATGGGGCTGATCCGATCCAGTATCCGTATTGGCCTCTGATACCAGCATAATTTACAGTGCCTTGTGAAAGTATTCGGCCCCCTTGAACTTTTCAACCTTTTGCCACATTTCAGGCTTCAAACATAAAGATATAAAATTTTATTTTTTTGTAAAGAATCAACAAGTGGGACACAATCGTGAAGTGGAATGAAATTTATTGGATGTGTCAAACTTTTTGAACAAATAA
Source organism: Nematolebias whitei (assembly GCF_014905685.2). NCBI lineage: Eukaryota > Metazoa > Chordata > Actinopteri > Cyprinodontiformes > Rivulidae > Nematolebias > Nematolebias whitei. The sequence goes on from NC_056509.1 coordinate 8,495,741, forward strand.
AAAACTGAAAAGTGGGGGGTGCAATATTATTCGGCCCCTTTACTTTCAGTGCAGTAAACTCACTCCAGAAGTTCAGTGAGGATCTATGAATGATCCAATGTTGTCCCAAAAGACTGATGATGATAAATATAATCCACCTGTGTGTAATCAAGTCTCCGTATAAATGCACCTGCTCTGTGATAATCTCAGGGTTCTGTTCAAAGTGCAGAGAGCATCATGAAGACCAAAGAACACACCAGGCAGGTCCGAGATACGCTTGTGATGAACTCAGCGGTCTGAGCTGGTTAACGGCGCGGCGGAAGAGACGTGCGAAATTCAAACATGGACGGACAAACTTTTGACGGAAAATTGTGGATTTTGGACTGGACGGTTGGCATAAGAATTGCGCCGCTCAAGGTGGCTGCATGTTGGAGCAGCTCTGTTACTTTCATTCTGAGATTTTGCTTTTGGAAACTTTAATTCCTCTTTTTCTGGATGTAAATCACATTTTTTGGATGGTTGTTTCCTCTGGTATCAGATGCTGTGCAGCTGGAAGGATTTTTACTGAAACTTTTTTAGTTTTGGACATTTGTTATGATGCGTAACCATGGCAACAAGGCAGTTTCTACAACCAACAGCAGCTGATTAATATCTCAAAAGCTCAAGTAATATCTCAACTACAGCCCTAAATTTCAATTGAGTTGAAAAGGATGTTCTGTGGACATATTTTCATCTACCTGCCAGCTGTGCTCGAGTGCCTGACCACTGAGATCCTGGAACTAGCAGGAAACATGGCTCATGACAGCGGAAGGACAGGATCGTCCATCAGCACCTACAGTTGGCTGTCCGCAGCGATGAGGAGCTCAACAAGCTGCTGGGAGGAGTGGCCATCGCCCTGGGAAGATTTCTGCCCAACATTCAGGTGATCCTGATCCCAGGAGGCCAACCAAGTGCAAGTAAACAGATCAACATCTGTTGCCAGTTTTTTCAGATCTGCTATAAGACGAACCATCACAAGAGATCCTTCCTGCCCACAACCATCAACATCTAGAACAACTCTTATGAAACAAGGAAAATGAGCTACAACAACATTTAATTTCCCTCTGGGATTAATAAAGTATTTTTGAATTTGAATTTGAATTGAATTTGAATAAGCTGGAATGTGACTGGGTCAGAATGGCAAACCAGGTAGGAGATAATGAGGAGGACATGATGTTAGAGGATTGGACGCAAGTAAGAAGAGGAAAAGGACAAGGTCGAGGAAGCGGCGGAGTTGTGAAGGAAGGTGGGAGGGTGTCAGATAGTCAAGGAAATAAAAGAGAATTAGAGGAAAATAGTTCAGATGAAGAAAGAACAATTCGTAGGAAGGTCGTGAGGGAGGAATTTAAAATAATTCTCAAGTTTAAGAGGGAGGAAAACCAGGGATACTTAAGCCCAATTATAATACCTAAAGAAATAAAAAAGAAAATAGGAGAGGTAGAATTGGTGAAGATGTTAAGGGATGGAAACTTACTGATAATCTGCAAAAATGAAGAACAAAAAAACATTACAAGTTGATAATATGTGCAAAAAGTTGGTGATAGAGAAACACAACGTTGGAGAAAATAAAGTACTGAAGGGAGTGATTACAGGAATACCAGTGGAGGAGGATTTGGAAAAATTAAAACAAAGCATTGCCAGAGTAAATGTGAACAGTTTAAAGAGATTAATTAGAACAGTTTATGGAAAAAGAGTGGGAAGCATGTCTATTTTAATAGAGTTCTCGAAACAATAATACCAAATAAAATAAAAATAGGATTTATGAGTTTCCCGGTGGCAGCACGGTGGCGCAACTGGTAGAGCTGCTGCCTCTCAGCGAACAGGTCCCTGGTTCAAACCCCGGTCCAGGGGCCTTCTGGGTGGAGTTTGCATGTTCTCTCCGTGCATGCGTGGGTTTTCTCCGGGTACTCCGGTTTCCTCCCACAGACCAAAAACATGCATGTTAGGCTGATTGGTAACTCTAAATTGTCCCTAGGTGTGAGTGAGAGAGTGGATGGTTGTTTGTCTCGTTTGTCTCTATGTGGCCCTGTGATGGACTTGCGACCCGTCCAGGGTGTACCCCGCCCCTCGCACAGTGATTGCTGGACATGGGCACCAGCAACCCCCGTGACCCAAAATGGAATAAACGGGTAAAGATAATGGATGGATGGATGGATGGATGGATGGATGGATGGATGGATGGAGTTTCCCGGTCAGGCCTTTTATCCCCCCACCACTCAGATGCTACAAATGCCAGAGGTATGGACATATGGCAGCGGTGTGTAAAGGCAAGCAGAGGTTTTCCTAAATGTGGAGAGGAGCACAGGATAGAAGAATGCAGAGAGGAGAAACAAGAAAAGTGCTGTAACTGTGGGGGTCAACATAGAGCTAACTCTGGAAAATGTGAGGTGAGAAAGAGAGCAGTAGAAATACAACAAATCAAAATGACTAAAAATATTAGCTACGCTGAAGCAGTCAGGAGTGTTCAGGGACAAAAGAAAAGAGAAGCAGACCAGTCAGAGAATCAAGTTTCACAACAAACCAAACTGCAAACAGAGGAAAATATCACACTGTCAGTAGAAAAACTCATTTTATTCATAGCATATGTCATCAACTGCACAGATCAGGCTAAACACAGAACAGAGAAGATTAAAATAATAGCATGGGGGGCAGAAAAGTTTCTGGGAGTCAAAGAGGTGTCTTGGGAAAACATAAACAAAGGGTTGGAAATAGATGGGAGACCGGTAACACTGGGCAATAAACTCAGATGTTAATACTACAATGGAACGCCAGAAGTCTTATAGCAAATGGACAAGAATTTAAGGGATATATTGAAAAATTTGAAGAAAAACCAGAAATAATATGTATACAGGAAACATGGTTAAAAGCAACATTAGAATTCGTAATTAAAGGGTATGATAGCATCAGAAGGGATCGGCAAGAGGGAAATGGAGGAGGGTGTGAAATATTTATAAAACAAGGAACACAATATCAAATATTAAGAAAAGGAGTAGATTTAGAATATATAGTGGTGGAAATATGGGACAAAGATGGAAAATATAAAATAATAAATGTCTATAATCCTTGTAAAAATATAACAATTGAATCAATGGAAGAAATAATGGGATATTTAGAAGGAAAGTTAATATGGTGTGGGGATTTCAATGCTCATAGTACACTCTGGGGTAAAAGTAATGATAAGAACGGTCAAAAAATTGAAGAATTGATGGAATTAAAAAAACTAGTGTGTCTTAATGATGGGAGAGGAACCAGAATCAACATTAGAACAGGAGAAAAATCAGCAATTGATTTAACACTAGTATCAAACTCACTGGCTGTCAGTTGTGAATGGGATATTGATAAGAATACAACAAATGGAAGCAATCATTATCCAATTAAGATTAAAATACAAATAAAACCAGAAAACAGCAAAGTAGAGGGGAATAAAAAAATGGAATTTCAACAAAGCAGAATGGAATACATTTAATTATATCAGCGAACAAGAATTACAAAAAATTGACATGACAGCAGATGTAAATAATATAAATTCAAATATGTGTAGGGTTATTCTAGAGGCAATAGAACATTCAGTGAAGAAAGGAGGAGGAAGGAAAGAAAGGAAAATAGTACCGTGGTGGACAAATGACTGTAATAAAGCAATCAAGTAGAGAAATAAAGCCTTTAAAATACTTAAAAACAATCCTATTTATCAACATTTAATAGATTATAAAAGAGAACAAGCGATGGTAAGGAGGATAATAAAGGAGGCAAAAAGAAACTACTGGTGAAAATTCTGTGACACTATTGGGAAAGAGACTAAACTTGATAAAATCTGGAAGTGATTAAAAGAATGAATGGCATCAGGAAAGAATATGTATACCCA
>NC_056509.1:8499720-8499947 GCF_014905685.2 Nematolebias whitei
CCAAGCCAAGTCTGTCAAAAAATGCATTTAATGTAAAAAGTTGAACAAAAATATTTTGGAGGTTCTGAAATTCGGGCAGCACGGTGGCACAACTGGTAGAGCTGCTGCCTCTCAGCGAGCAGGTCCTTTGTTCAAACCCCGGTCCAGGGGCCTTTCTGGGTGGAGTTTGCATGTTCTCTCCATGCATGCGTGGGTTTTCTCCGGGTGCTCCGGTTTCCTCCCACAGA
>NC_056509.1:8500047-8500770 GCF_014905685.2 Nematolebias whitei
AATGGTTGTTTGTCTCGTTTGTCTCTATGTGGCCCTGTGATGGACTTGCGACCCATCCAGGGTGTACCCCGCCCCTTGCACAGTGATTGCTGGACATGGGCACCGGCGACCCCCGTGACCCAAAATGGAATAAGCGGGTAAAGATAATGGATGGATGGATCGGATTAGATTAGATTAATCTCAGATTGAATGCAATGAGTGGGGTTGGAAACGCAGTAGTCCCTTGCTACTTCGCGGTTCATTTTATGCGGACTTGTTCTTTCGCAGTTTTTCAAATTAAAATAGGACATGACACACAACTGGCTGATTGATAGATGAGCTGCATGATCGGCATGAACTTTTTTATTTAAAATAAATTATTTAAAAAATATTTAGCACCTGAGTGCAGACCACAGCTGCGGGAGAAGGTTTCCCCCCGACAGCTGATCAGCTGATCTCTGCTCTGTTCTGCACATAGATGTATATGCATCATTTATAAATGTCTATTGTTGTCTATTGTTGTTAAAATTCTTTGTTAAAACAGGTTTCTCTTGAAAATGAGTCCCCATGGCTCATTGGGACTAACCTAACCTAAATAAAGGTTGAATGAATTGGTGATCAGCTGATCTCGTGCAGAGCGGAGAAATGGGCGTGTCCAAGAGCGGCAGAGAGCTGAAATCATTCTGTGCTCTTTTAAAGCGTTTAGAGTTTAGAAACATTGTTTAGAATATTGCAAGAGTGTTG
>NC_056509.1:8500870-8506560 GCF_014905685.2 Nematolebias whitei
GGAGAGGAACGATGGTTTGAGAGAGGAGTAAAGGAGGCCATCTTTGTGAAAATAAATCGTCCATCATTAAACAGGGGTGGAGGCCTCCAGGTTCAACTGTCCCCTCTTACAATGCTGTGATTGCTAGTATCACTCAGCCCTCTGTGAGCAGTAAACAGCCATCAGTGTGCTAATGATCCATTGTTAGGTTGATGGTCCTTCTTGATCATGTGATCAGCTGGTTTTGGTTGTCAGCAGCAAAACTGGTTGATCCACTCTGAGAAGGTGCTATTTAAGAGACTGAGCTGAATACAGCACCTCAGACTGAGGAAGTCTCTCGGATGAGAGACGAAACGTATCTACATTTTTTTGCTTTGTTTTTCTTTTTTAATGTCCAGAGGACCAGATTGAACTTCAGTGGAAAAAGAAAACCAGTTATTTTAGGGGTGGCTATTGCCCCGCCCCCCCCCCCCCACCCCACCCCCGCCTCCCCCTTGGTGGCGCCCCTGCTGATATGTTGGGTTAAGTGAAATAGTAACAATAAAGTGCAGTAGAAACCATTCTCCTTGTTATTGCTGGTGCCCTGGTGTGTTCATTGTGTCACAGTGCGCATGCTCAGGTTATCAGCCGCTGTTACATAAACACACACATCTGCCACCAGATGGCAGCGTCGGACACGAGCTGAACACGCACGAACTGAGCACGTCGTCATGATACATGCGTGCTTTTTAATGTTCCCGTGAAGGAGAGCAGAAAACTCCTCGTATAAAGGAGCAGGAATGTTTGCAGGAGAACGCGGAGACGAGCCTCCATCCAGCGGTGAGTGCGCCTCCTCTCGTCCTGTGCTGCTCTGTTTTCACCGCTGTTTGCTGCTCCTGGATGTGATGCTGCTCCAGGATGCTGACTGTCAGCTTCTCCGACCTTTAACTTGTTTTGGTGAGAATAAAGCTTGACAACATAACCGAAATTAAGTCGTTTGAACGTCTCCGGCCGAGCGCGAGCTTTATGTCAACGGCGCGTGCACACGTGTGTGGTGACTTTATTTTTTATTTAAAATTGGGTTTCTTTTATTTTCTGTAATGAGTTAAAAAAATACTAGCATATTTAGCTCCATAAATTAGATAAAAAATAAATGTGTAAGCTGCTTTTATGATGTAAAGTTATAATTTCTGAAAAAGTTTCCCTGACAAGAGAACTGTATGTTTTTTTTAAACATGTGAAAACCACGTGACCAAGTTAAACCTCTAAAAGAACTAAACGTGCTTTCCACATGTTCATGTTTTCATTGGTGAAAACGTGATTAATGAACATGTGCTTTTTGTTTCATAATCCCTCACATGTGGAAAAAAACAAGTGCTCTCATGAAACTTTAACAGTCTTCACTGGTGAAACTTTTTATCTGTAAAGTTGTTTATTTGTTCCAAATTAAACACAAGAAACATGAAGACATGTGTTTCACAAGCTTTTTAACATTTTTACAGAAGTAAAAACTTGACATGTTCTCAGGACAGTGTTTTCTGCTCATATATACAGGTTCTGTCATTTCCAGACTATAAGCTGCTACAGTTTTTTTTGCATGCTTGAACCCTGTGGTTTATACAATGCTGCAGCTAATTTGATGTTTTTCATTTTTTTGACGGACTAACAAGCTTCATGCAGTCAAAACATTTAGCCTCGTCACACCCGGGCTCACATAGCTACCCAATACTCTCTCTCTTGTGGGGTGGGTCCTTGTGACTCAATGAGACTACCTGTTCAAATTTTAAAAAATTAAAAATGGAGGACATTTTTATAGTAAATGGTAAATGGACTGTACTTATATAGCACCTTTCTATCTTATTAAGATACTCAAAGCTCTTTACAACACAATCTGTGCCTCATTTACCCATTCATACAGCACTCTACTAGATTTCTACAAAGATAATTGAACAAATCATTCTAAAGAGACTAATCAGAGCTTTATCACATTCATACACTGATGGGACACACATCAGAGGCAATGAGGGGTTCAGTGTCTTGCCCAGGGACACTTGGGCATGTGACTGCTGGTGGATTCAAACCATAGATATCATATAATCACTAGATCCCTCATCGGCTGCTGCAGTGCAGGAATTTTGGCCGCCATCTTGGAGCAGTCGTCCTTATTTGGTTAAAGCAGAAGATGTTTCAGCACTTCGCAGCTTATTTCTGTTCTAATCGACGGACTGTTGACGTCAGGTCTCTGGGGATAACTTTTCACAAGTAAGATGAACATATTATTGTTAGTATTTTGTGAATATAATATTACTGTACTGTATTTATGTCCACCAGCTGATGTGATGTTCAGTGTAACTGAGATCTGATGACAGGAATATTTTTCTAACAAGCATACTCACTATTTCAGCAGCTTTGGTTCATCAGAATTGGAGTTTTGTTTAAGTTCTAAGAAATTAAAACATTAAAAATAGGGAGAAGTAGTTAGAAAATAAGATGGACCTCCTCTGTACAATGTTTTTGTGTAGACACAAATCTCCTGTTTTCATTTTGAAGGTTTCCCAAAGAACAAGATGTGAGGAAGAGGAGGAAGTATCTTTGAGGAGGATTCATCTGAGCAGTGAGGATTTTAAACTGGAGGATTTTGATCAAACTGATCAGACTGTCCGACTGAGAGATGGTGTGGTACCATCGGTTCTCCTTCAAAGTGTAGGAGCATCATTATAAGTTCATTAGAGTTCATAAATTTACATATTTTATTGTCAGTCACAAGGTGAGACACCTCCATGTGTTTATATGAACAGGTAACTATAGATTGTAAAGTTCATATTCATGATGTTTTTTCATTTCAGCTTGAAAACTGCAGGACTACAGGAACTCAACAAAAGCTGGAGCTGCTCTGTCTGTGGCCTCTCAGGAACGTGCACGTCACACACACACTCTCAGGAACGTGCACGTCACACACACAACCTCGGCCTCATGATGTGAGTATTTCTATTTTAAACTTTTATTTTTCATTTAGCCTTTATTTATCCAGGTAGTCTCACTGAGTCATGAGAACTCATTTTCAAGAGAGACCTGTTTAGGAGCAGGTGGTGGGGGTTGAGTGCCTTGCTCAGGGGCCCAGAGTGGGGCCAATGAGGGTGGAGGCAGGTGTGGGTGTTTCACCTTTTCCATCTACATTTTGATGTTGACAATACTGGGAGTTGAACCTGCGACTTTCCCATCACAGGCCCATCTTCTAACCTCTGCTCCACCACTCCCCCACATAACATCATATCATAATGGTCATATTAAAATCTCACTGGTTTCCTTCCAGATGTGTTAAACAGCTGCTGGTCCCCCTGATGTTTCCAGGTGTGTGTGGTCAGTGGATGAAAAGCCTGGCATGAACAAGATGATGCTGGAGATCATCATTTGACGAGAGCTCCCACCTTCTAACTGTGAAGAACAAGAGCAGCTCAGTGATTCCCTCAAGGCTCAGTGAAGGTGCTGAGAGCTGCAGAGAGGCTGATCCATGGAGCTTCTACACAGCAACCTCCAAACATGTCCACCCTCACACACATCGTCCGTGAAGACACTGGACCAGAGCACAAGATAATAAGACACTGATAACAACGACAATACACATTCACTAATGATTCATACAAATTTAAGTTTTTTGTTTGTTTGTTTGTTTTACAATTGAAAAACAGCTTGTTATCCACTGTTGTCATCACTCTTTGTTATAAATATATTGGACAATCTCGGCCTCCCCCCTCACTTGTGCCTGGATAAAAGACTTCCTAACCAATCGGCCCCAGTCTGTAAGACTTGGTCCCCACCTCTCCTCCACTCGTACGCTGAGCACTGGCTCCCCACAGGGCTGTGTGCTGAGCCCCCTGCTGTACTGTCTCTACACCCATGACTGCAGCCTGGCCCACAACAACAACCTCATTGTCAAGTTCACTGATGACACCACAGTGGTCGGACTAATCTCTAAGGGAGATGAGACATTTTACAGACAGGAGGTCCTGGAGCTAGCAACCTGGTGCTCAGAGAAAAATCTGGCTCTGAATATCAAAAACACCAAGGAGGTGATTATTGATTTCAGGAAGCACAGCACCAACCTAGCCCCCCTTTACATCAATGGCGAGTGCGTGGAGAGGGTTCACACTTTCAGATTTCTTGGTGTCCATATCTCTGCTGACCTTAACTGGAAAGAGAACACCACAGCGGTCATCAAGAAGGCTCAGCAGAGACTACACTTCTTAAGAGTCCTTAAGAAGCACAACCTGAACACCAACTTGCTGCTGACCTTCTACCGCTCGTCCATCGAGAGCCTGCTGACATACTGTAACTCAGTATGGTACGGCAGCTGCACCCTGGCTGACAGGGAGAGGCTTCAGAGAGTAGTCAAGACAGCACAAAAGATAATTGGCTGCCCTCTCCCCTCCCTGATGGACATTTACACATCACGCTGCCTCAACAGAGCAGAAAGCATAATCAAGGACTGTTCTCACCCGGGTGTTGAACTGTTTGACTTGTTACCTTCAGGGAAGCGCTACAGGTGCATCAGAACAAGAACAAACAGATTCAAGAACAGTTTTTTCCCGAAAGCCATCACCACACTGAACTCACACATGCACTAATTTAATAATCTAACCTCCCAAACACCTGGACTTCTATTGTGCAATACTACTGACATTTCAATCACCTTAACTACCTCACTAATATCCATAATGTGCAATATAATTGTGAAATACTTGTATTTTTTACTTTCATAGTGCTATTATATCTATATTGCGTTACATTTTTTATATTTTTAGTGTGTGTTTTTCTTAAGCATGTTGTTTGCACTGAAAAAAGGAGTGGCTCTTAATTTCATTGTATTTGCGTATAATGACAATAAAGGCATTCTGGTTCTGATTCTGATTCTGATTATAACAAAGATTCCTTCAAGAAACCTCCCAATATAAATCATATAATGACTTCTGCTCATTCTAAATTTGTCAAATGGCCTAAATCTCCTAAAGTGAAGGAGAATCATTTTAAAATAATAAATAAGATAAATCCTGTAGCCATGTTTCTTGAAAGAAGATTTAAATTTGATGTTGATTTGAATGCCCTTTGTAAATCAGAAGATGAATCCCTTGAGCAATAATAATTAAAAAAAAAAGTTCATGTCAGTACAAAGTGTTTGGTCAGACATCAGAAACTGGTTTAATCTCAAACTCAACACTCCTTCTTTTCATGCTGATGCCATTTTACTTTATGTGGAGAACTTAAGCTCAGCTTTCTCTGATGCCATAAATATAATCGTATTTATAGCAAACTACCACATTCACTGTAGTAAGAGGGATAATAATCCCTCCTTCCTGTTTTATGAACGATTTTAAGTCATACTAATCTTCATTAATTAGATTAAAAAACTGCAAAACTGCTAGAATCATCTCACAACAGATACAAACTTATTGTTTTAATTAAAACAATGTTTTTCCTATAGTCGCGCTCCTTTGTTTTTCATTTATTTAATTTTTATGTTTATTTTTTCGCTTTCATTATTGTTTGAAATGTAGTTATGACATTTTTCATGAGTTTTTATTTGTATATTTTTGCATTGTTCTATTTTGCGTTGTTAATAAAGTTCTAGAAAAAAAACATGGGATTATTAGCAGGTAAGGGGCGTTTACCTTCGGGAAACATTTAGGTCGTCGATTGGTCAGTTGCTGACACGCCTTCTGGATTGATTGACAGGT